>NC_056746.1:1053532550-1053832550 GCF_019279795.1 Protopterus annectens | reverse complement strand
AGGGGGAAACTCTTGGGGGTCACTATTATTGAAAAAATGAATCTCCCTTTGCTTACTCTCCCTGCATCAGTCATGATGTCATCCCCATTAGTATATTCTAATCCAGACCATAAGGTATCATTAAAAACCTCTGTATAAGTATTTCTATCAATTGGGTCTTTGCTATTATCCTTAAGGGTGTATGCTTTTCCCTCAGCATAATCTCTATCATCAATAATCAACTTTTTTGCTATTTTTTTTAGAGAGATTGTGTGCTCATTAATGGATTTAAAATATTATCATAGCTTTTCTGATAGTGCTCAAACAGCATATCATTCAAAATACCATCATTAAGAACAACAATTTCCTCCATTAAACTGTTAATACATAACAGGTTAAATTTGGTTATGAACTCTAAAAGTTCAATGCCATGTCAGTTGAACAAATCCACTAAAAGAAATAATTCTTCAGTTATCCCCTAGAAATGCCAAAGGGAAACTTGAATAGCCTCCACCTCCTTGGGATTTGTCCACACTTCAAACATTCTTTTAGGTAACAATTGTCAATTTGCAAAGTGTGCACCTTCGTCAGCTTCTTCTCCAAATTCTAGAGCATAGTTTTTAAGTTTGGTTGTGCCTCGCATTCTTGAAGGTGCTCATTTCGAAAAGAGAAGTCCCCTTCAAACCAAACTCTTAAATTATGTTGCCCCTGAGTCACAAATGAAGTACTGCTGTCCCTGTTCAAACCATCCATTATATTGGAATCTGGAGTAGGTCTGTTAATAGTCCCTTGATTGAAGCCACTGAAGGGAAATGCAGTTAAGTTACTTCCTTCTCTTCCTCCTTCCCTTATGAAACTTTGGCCTAAACCATTAAAAGTAAAGGGGGTAATCCAGGTGAGCAACATGTCTCATTATTAGATGTTAAAGAAGGCAATGTCCCATTATAAACAGTTAAAGGACTATACTGTTGAGTCACCAAGCCACTAATTGAGTAAGGTCGCTGAGTTGACCTATTTGTGAGATTGATTCATCTGAGTTCCCCCTCTCCATCCTGTGATGTTTATCAGAGCAGTGAGGTCATTGGATCATTTGCGATGTGACTTACTTTTCTAATTATTTAATTATTTGATTGATTGATTGGATTCATTAAATATTTAGTGCATTTAAACTTAGTTCTTGGATGTTAAACATGTTCTGAGGAAGTCCCGAGTAGTGGGGACAAATGCACTCAATCTTTTTAAAGCATAAAAGTTATTTTCTAACAGATGTTTGGTTTGAGGTTTAATTCCATTATTATACTTTGTCCATCAACTTCCTGCTGCCTAGGACTATGTAGAGCATTTCCTGAGGTTAAAAAGCATAGATAGACAGAGGGTGTGGGTGCTACAGATAGACTATACCTCTGCTAGAAAGTGACAACCATGCTTAAGACTGGTTTGGAATCAGAAAGAAAAGTGCCTTGGCTAAGATAGAAGGGTGGGGACATTAAATAATAATAATAAAAGAAAAAGATAATAGGAAAGTGGAAGACACAGAAAATGGGCATTTGCAGAAGGAGGAGTCTAAAGGTTTGAGGGACACTCACGATTGTTAGGATACTGTGAAATAAAATGGAAAGAAATTGAAAGTGTTTGTAAAGAAGAAACAAACATGATAGGGATTACAGAAACATGAGCTAGTAACAAATAGGATTAGGAAGTAATTTTTCTGAGTAATAGAGTATCCATATTAGATGGAAGATCTAATATGAGATGCTAAATTATACAGAGGGTATGGGGAGTGTAAACATAGGGAAAACACTGGGAAAAAGCACTGACAATGTTAAGTGGACTAGCTGTCAAAACAGATAATGTAAGATGAGAATGGTAGTAGATAGATGATATTTGCAGCTTTTCAGATACCTCAAAGGAAGACAATTAAGTAGCAAAAAACAAGATCAGGACATGGAGGAAAAAGAAGAGGATCATACTAATGGATGAAGAATGACATAACAGGAGAATGCTAGTAGACAGATACTATCTGTAGGTTTCCAGATACTTCAAAGGTAAGAACAGGGCATGGGGGAAAAGAAGAGGCTCATACAAATGTAAACCTTTAGTCTGTTAGGAATATACTGGAACATTTTCAAAGATTTTGAAGCACATAAGTCATGCTGATACTCACCCTTATGAAGTTCATCCCAGTTCTAGAAGGGCAAAGCATGTCAGGCCAGGGAGGAATCTGTGCATGTTCATCCTATCACTAAGGTTCATCTTCAGGAATGCAAGGAGGAAACTCTGTTGAACATGTAATGGCAATTTATTTCACAGATCTTGTAAATGTTGGGTAATATATCTATTCCTCCAGTATGTGTTATTTATATGTTTGAGGAGATTCAGATCCTAAGTTCTAGTGTTTGTGATACTGTCTGTCTGTCTTGCAGAAATGGAACAGATCAAGCAAGGTTAGGTCCTTAATGGCACAGAATTAAAGACATAACTCTCCATGTAAGAGTGTATAAGAGAGTAAGTACAGAGATAGGACTTCAAGCTTGTCTTGGTAGTCAAGATTCTTTAGACTAGTAACCTTTTTAGTTAGGAGCCTGTGGGGCCTTTCTAACAGTGTGATGAGTCTGGCTATTTAAATACAAAAGGGGGCATTGTAATCTATAATTGGTCTAATTACAAAAGAGTACAGATGAATGATAAACCTTTACATATTAATTGTGTTAAATAGAAGGATTTATTGACAACTGAAGTTACATGATAGTTAAAGGAGAGGGAGTTGACCAAGATGCTAAAATCTCTGACTGATGTAGACTGTAGTAGTTTGGATATGGATTACTGAGCTACACAATAAGTTGAGGCTGAGATTTTTTTTTACATTTCTTTACAAAATATGACAATGCTGCACTTTCTGCATTTAATTCTAGCATTGTTCAGGTCACCATTAGTTTGTAAGGATTAACTTATGTTGCAGTGATACTGTATAAAGAAGTTATTAGACAGTAATGTCTACATTTTAGTCATCAGCAGACTTAGTTGGCCATACATCTCGGTTTATGGTTTGAAGGTCAGAAAATTAATTGCCAAAAAGCAGGAGGCCAAGTACTTAGCCCTGGGGTACACCGCTAGTTGTTTTCTTACTTTCTGAGGAGGTAATTGATATTTTAATTATGTGGGTACTATATTTTAACCAGTTTACTATCTACATTACCATGTAAGTTCCTACATTTAGGACTCTTAGCTTATTTACAATACCATTAAGAGGCATAGTGTTGAATGCTTTGGCTAGATCCAGACAGGTCATTTGGATCAAATGACCACTATCCATAGCCTCTCTAACCATCTCAAAGAAGCTCACTAAATTAAGTAGAAATAATTTCCAATTTACCAAAACTGAACTGAACTGCTAAGGCTCTAGCTGTATGAGGTTTTTGCTAGTGTTCTCTATTAAGGCAGATGTGATCTGTTCCATGACTTTGAAATTAGATTAGTTATGATGGGTTTGTAGTTCCTGTGGTCAGTAGGGCAACCCTTATGAAGGGTCACCGCAACAACAAGTGTCCATACTTCAGGGACATACCCTATGGTTAAGTTTAAGTTAAGAAAGTGCAGGAAGGGTTCCACAGGTGCAGTTTGAGGCTATATATTAGGCATCCAGGTAAATTATCTGGGCCTATGGAAGTAGTATTTTTAGTTTTTGAGAACGCAGTTAAGACATATTCCTTGATGATCTTATGTGGTACGATGGATTCAGGGACATACATATTTTGATGACTGTTTCCAGGATAAAGTTGTAATTATATTTGTAAGCATGTATATTATCTATATTTTTTGGATCAGAGTGGGTGGTGTCATTCTAGATTAGCTATAACACTGGTAGTTGTTATTTTATAAATTTTCTGCTATAATTAAATAAGGATTATAACCATGCTTGTCAAATGCTAGACTTTGGTTTGATGTTTTACCTGATCTTCCTCATGGCAGCATTTACAGAATCATAGGATCATAGATTAGTACTAGGATAACTGCCTTTATGGGCCTTTTTAAGCCTAGCCAATTAGGCCCATATAAGAATCAAACCCTGCATCTAGCCTATAAGGTAAACACCTTAACCATTATGCCAACCTCTTAATTTTTTTGCTGATCTTTTTGACATAGACTTTAATGCTGGTAGATTTAGATTTGTTATAAGGTGTTAGAATTTTTTTTTTCATTTTGATATAGAGCATATTTATATTAGTTGACCACAAGGACAATTATTTTTTCAATTTCCCATTATATTTGGTTCTAGTAGGCACTCCTAGATCTATATAGTTTTTTTTAGGTGGGAATAGAGCTCTATTGTTTAAATAGCAGCCGCGGATGCATGGGGAATGGTGATATTACAAGTACAATTTGAAAACTCATTATCCAGTTTGCGTAGATTTGCTTTTGAAGTCCTTAAATCCAAAGTTGCTCACTCTGGGAGGTGTTTAAGACTTTAAAGAAGAAGGTCACTAGTTTGTGGTTGTATTTAACCACATATAGAGATACGGTAGGAGTGGTACATGCATAGGCTATGCTGGTAAGAACAAGGTCTAGAATGCTTTGCTCCTAGTGGGCAGGTTTGCTATTTGTTTTGGGGCATTATGAAAGTCCAGGAATCTGTGAACATACCTACCTTTTGAGGTACAGGGATGCACCAGTTTATTGATGGATAATTGAAATCATGAAATTGAAACATGAAAAAGTATTATTCATATAGATATTTCACAGAGAAAACTTAAGAAACTCTTCTGGTTGTTTAGAGATACAGAGGGTGTCCTATAACAGGCTATAAATTGATCATTTGCTTTGTTTAAGTAGGCTGCTATTCAATGAGTTGGGTTTGTGGGACTCAAGAAATATTCCTAGAGGTGATATGGTTTCTAACACATGGGAATACACTCTGCAGTTTTCCTCAGGATTTAATGCATCATTAGTGATAAACCTAGATAAGGAAGGAATGCTGTCTTTATAATGAAGTCAAGTCTTGCTTATAATACAGACATGGATTATTCAAATTGCAGGAGAGCCTCATGATCAAGCAATTTGTTATTAAGACTTCCCTCATTGACAAAAGCAACCTTGATATAGCTTGAATTGGAATTTTTTGTAATTTCATCTGCTATTTTTTAGATAGTCAGTAGCTAGACTCTACCTAAAGAAGATACTATGGGCAACTAGGGCTTTGGCCATTAAACAGAAGCCATGGAATGAGGTGCAGGTCATCCTTCGTGAAGTGAGTCAGTGTGTCTACCATCTCATGTTAAACTGACACATTGGGCCTCCTTAGAATGACATCAAATACTTAGCCAATTATTGAAACCAATTATCTTTTCTTGGTATTTAGGCATCCTTCTAGGTGAGGGTAGAATTCTACTCAGGGCATTTCTAATGTGCATTTGACTCATACATAGTAAGTCCCAACATGTCTGTCTGCATATTCATCAGGGTTAAGTGCCTCAACTCATTTACACCCACATGGGCAATACCTTAAGTCACATTTATTTTTGCCTGGCATGAAGGGGCTGAAGAGCCCTGATAACATCATAGCTTCTGGTGTCAGGGAGACAAATAACTGTCACACAGCTTTTGAGTCTCACATCCAGTAGCATGCATTTATATCCTAAGCTCTATTTTTAATAACCAGAAATAACACCCTATCTAGCAAAAAATTGTTATGGATCAATCCTGTACAATGCATATTCTGTGTGCCATAGTATGTGGCTAGTATATATGCATCAGATGGATCACTTTCAGTTGCACCCTCCCATACACTCTTTGATGCCATCACTCCAGCCATGCATACAGTCCCCAGATGTACCTATGCTATCCTTCATCCTTCCAGTCAAATTCCCATTCAGCAAGGGCAGTAGCACTGTTAGTTTAAAGCTGTCCTAATGTGCACCATGCACCAATGTACTTGGACTGTAGAACTACAGAGATGTACACAAGCCAAATTAAGCAGTGAGACTGATAATGTGCACAGGTTCAAACATTCTCCAAATGTTAGGGCTTTGATAATGAGCAATGCTGTTTTGTAGGTAATAGTACTGGTAATAACACTGTGGATGCTGTTATCCTAGGGCATGGCTGCCTTCTCTGTAAATTGTGAGATCATACACAGTATGATTCACCATAAATATCTGTAGTCTCTTATTTGCGTGCTCTGTGTGTTACTTTCATATTTAGTGGAAGCAGTCTTTACATATGTATATATGTATAAGTGCCATCACACATACACACACACACACACACATACACACACACACACACACACACACACACACATGCATATACACACACTCACACACACACACACACACACACACACACACACACACACACACACACACACACACATGCTTACATACATAAACATATTACACTTTTGTCACTTTATCGAAATAATTATTTGATTACTGAAGTCAATGGTCTTTCTATATTCTAAAGGAATTCAGAGATTATTATAATAAAATCAATCAAAATAATATATTAATAGATAAAGAAGACATAATTTAAATATTTATCAAAAAATATATAAAAACTAAACTATCTTATGACCAAATGAAGTCAATTGACAAACCGATCTCTGTGTCTGAACTTCAAACTCAAACTTCTAAATTGAAACCTAATAAAGCACCATGTAATGATGGAATTATATCTGAACTTCAAAAGTTGTTACCCAAAGAAGACCTAGACATACTACAAAAGTTTTTTTTCTACAGTCAGGGACCTAGCTGAAGTTCCTCCTTCCTGGAAATATACCCTTATCTCTCCAATTTTAAAAGCTGACAAAGATCTTACTGAATGGTTTTCATACAGGTCAATTTCACTTTTAAATGTAGATTATAAATTGTTCATGGTAATTCATTATGTTAATAGAGTAAAATATAGTTCACCCTCCATGATTGACAAACATCAAACTGGGTTTATCTTAAACAGAAATACTTAAGATAATATTAAAAGAATAATCACAATAATTGACTATGGAAATAAAACAAAAGAGAACTTGACATTAATAAGTCTTGATATTAATTGTGCTTTGACTTGGTAAACTGGAATATCTCTTGCTGGTTTTAGAAGCATATAATTTCTCAAGTAACTTCACACATCTTACTAATCTTCTTTATAATGATTGTTTTGCATATGTTAAAATAGATTCTTTTACTTCTGATTCTATACACATTTTTAAAAGAACCAAACAAGGATGTCCTCTTTCACCTCTGCTTTTTATCCTAATTATGGAATCATTTCCTAATTTTCTCAGATCAAATATAGATATAAAATGCATTAACATAAACGAGAATTTAAACTCTAAAATTCAACTGTTTTTGATGACGTCCTACTGATGTTAAATGACAATGATAATTTTCTGAGTGCAGTTTTCTTAGCAATGCATGTATTTCAAAGAAAATCTGGTTTAAAATTTAACAATGACAAAACAAAAATCCTACCTATAAATACAAATAAGAATATAATCAAAAATAAATTCATTAAATATAGTGTCATAGAGAAGAAAATGAATTGTTTAGGAATAATTATAACAGATAACATTTAAGATATAATAAATCATAATTATACTAACAGTATAAATAATACAAAGAATCTAACAGACAGATGGAATAACATTTTCTTCAAGATGGAAGAGAGGTTATCTATAATCAAAATGATTATCTTACCAAAAATCGTATATGTTATACAATACAAAAAAATTGTATATATTATACAATACAAAAAAGTTGCATTAGAGAACTTAACACTTTAATTTTAAGATTTATCTGGTATCCCAATAAACACAGAATTGCTTTATACCATCATATGAGAGACTGGGCAGCAGAAGGGAATAGGCTATCAGATCTAGAATTATATTCATTATCATCTGTTATAAAAATAATATATCTTTGGATTAATAACACTTACATACTGTAGCTAGGTGGAAAGAGTTTTTTAGGAAATCTTTTTATAAACTCTAAACATAATAGATAGTCTAATAATTATCACATCCTGAATAACAGTCTATATTGGTTATTAAAGGATTGCCTTACAGGAAAAAGTCACCAAAGAAGTGACTCCTATTTCATTTCTACTATATGAAACACATAAAAAATATATATATAGAAACCTGGCATATAAAGCATGGATCTTCCTTATATTTCCTATGGCATGTACCCAAAATAACATCTCCACCTCAAAGTTAGAAACAATGATCACATTTAAAGAGAAAAATCTGCTATATTGGTTTCAATTAATGAACAATGAAAAGCTACATTCAGTTGGTTATATTAAGAACAAATATAAATTAGATTAAGACATGTGGCTAGATGTACAATCCTACAGACAACATGTAGAAAGGGAAATTAAGTTAATGCAACCAAGGATAAGAGATCATATTCCAAAATCAATTGAATATCTAATATTCTTTTTTTCAAAAAAAAAAATATTAAATTTTGTTAATAAACATGGATATAAAGTATTAAAAATAAACAATATTAAACATAATAACTATTTACACTATATACAAACATCCATGACAAACATTTGTTTTATCCAAGAAAGGTAATCAATATTTATCTAACAATCTCTCCAATTTTTGACAAGCTAGTCTTTTGTGTGTTACATTTGATGATCTCTGATAAATAGTTATCATTTCTTTGTTACATACAGATTTTGCTATTGAAATAAACTCAGTAAACATAAGATCTTGCTTATTTTTCCAGTTCAATGTAATTATTTTTTGAGCAATAGCTAGAATTAACCAAAGAACAGGTAACTGATGTGTAGGAATTACACTTGGGGTAGGGACATTGAATAATATCAAAAAGCTAGTAATTTGACAGTTATCAGACCAACAGGGTTTTTGCAAAATGTCTAAAAATCACTCCAGTATTGTGTGAGAGTTCTACTTTTGATGAACATATGAACCCAGTTGGCTTCCAGAATATCACCACACCTCCAGCATTTGCTTTCATTACTCTTGGTTATAAGTTCAGTTCTGTGTGGAGTGTAAATGCTTCTATTAATAAATCTCTAGGTATATAGTCTCCAATATAAAAATGATGAAGTATTTTTTATTGAATTTAATAACTGTTTCTTATTATCGTTAGATAAAGGTTCACCATTAATCTTTATGGAGTAATTCCAAAAATCTTGGTCAAAAGTAATCAAGTCTTCTCGTAGGATTTTATATAAAGGTGATATGCTTAATTTATGTTCAATGTTCATCAAACTGCACCATATGAATAAGTGTATCACTCTTGGTATAATATCAGTTTCCAGATTTATTGACACTCTCACTTTATTTTCAACAAACTGTCTTAAAGATTGAATACAGAGCCAATTATCTTGACAGACATTATATCTGGCTAAGAGAAAGTTCATTGGTTGGATGTTCTTATTGTCTATAAACTGGTGCCAAAACTTTAGATTATTCAATTTAAGATTCTGTATCTTATTGATATTGAAGGCATCTAGGCAATCTAGTGTATAAGCTATGGGAAATGTAATGAAAAAGGTGTTCTTTAAACTATAATTGTTGTCGATTATATTTTTGAAAATATAAAATATTTGGTTTATACCATGTGAGAAGTGGCTAAATTTCTTATTATATAAGCAATATTCATGGAGTATCCAAAATATGTTGTTAATTCCAAAGGTTTCCTTAAACTGGGTTTCTGAGTTCTCAGAGGAGGTTATATGCATTTCATGTAGTTGTTTCCAGCTAGAGGTGTATATAGATGAAATCCAGTGTAGTATTATGTTAATAATAACAGATTTGGAATATGATTCTATGTTGGGAAAGCCAATCCCATTACTGTCCCAGGCTCTAACATGCAATTTATAGGCTATTCTTGGTTTCTTTGGGAACCATACAAAAATTAGTAATAAGGAATCTATTTCTTTAAAGAATTTCTTAGGAGGAGGTAAAATCAATGATTGTATGTAAAATAAAATCTTGGGCAAAATAATCATTTTTATTAATGTAAGTCTGTCTTCTATAGTGAAAAACATTTTGTTCCACTTTTTAGTCAAGTCACTGATTATAGCTACCAGTTTAGTGAAGTTAAATTTAATAGTCTCATTCTACTTATTCTTAATACTTATTCCTAGATAATCTATCATCATTTTCTCAGTTGAATGCATTGTATTTTTGCAAATTGCTATTTATTTTCTTATTGATTAAAAGTGTTTTGGTTTTATTTTGATTAAAATTGAGCCTGAGATTCTTCCAAATAGAGTTATGGCATTCATGATATGTTGTAAAGCACCTTCTATGTCACTGGATGTTAGTAGAATATCGTCAGCAAAAAGCTGAACTTTTGGACAGTATCCCTCATTAACTTGAAATCCTTTGATATTTGGGTTATTTTTAATAAATAAAGCAAAAGGTTCCACTGATAAAGCGAAAAATAATGGGGATAGAGGGCAACCTTGTCTAGTTCCCTTATGAATTTTTACTGAGGATGATAGACATGAACTAATCTTAACAAATGCTTTAGAATCACTATAAATATTTAATATCAGTTTAGTAAAATCTGAAGATCAGTTAAATTCTTTAAAGATTTTTTGTAAGTATGACCAACTAAGGGAGTTGAATGCCATATCAATATCCAGACTAATAATAGTTAATTATTTCTTGGTTTTGTTTGCAATGTCTATTAGAGATAGTAGTTAATAATATTGTTGTGCACTTTTCTATGTAAGATAAAGCCATTTTTTCAAAGTATATTAGAATGGGTAATATATTCTTTAGTTGTTTGGCCAGGATAGACATGAAAATTTTATAATCGATATTTAACAATGGTATGGGTCTAAAGAATGCACATAGTTGGAGGTCCTTACCTTGTTTCAGAATGGGGGAAATTATTGAGCACTTCCACGAAGGAGGGAAAATTAAGTCTTGTTTAACCATGGAGAATGTGTTTAACATAACTTTATTTTGTGCTCTGGAAGAATTTTATATATTTCTGAGATTATCCCATCTAACCCTGGGGCTTTATTATCCTTCAGATTTTTAACTTGTTCTTTCACTTCTGCTAAGGTTATTTGTTTATTTAGGGTACTATTTTGTTATTTTGATAGTTTAGTCTTGATATTTTCTTGTAGAAATGTATCTATTACATAGTCTGAATCTAGTGGTGATTGCATGTCATTGATTGACCAATAATGATTTCTAAATATACCTCCTAAATCAGTTGTACTTTTTACTGTATTATTATTATTCTTGTATTTAATTTAATTAATGTGATTTTGTTTACTAATTTGTTTGGATCTGATAGCTAGCTTATGTAAATGTCTGGGGTTTACTGAATAGGACTGTAGTTGAATCTTTTCTAAGCTTATAAAACCTTATGATTCAATATTTCTAAATATCTGTGGTTTAGCTTAGAAATTTCAGTATTTGTGGTTTAGCTTAGAAATTTCAGTAAGTACTGCTTTATCATTTGATTTTAAATTTAGTTTCAACTTATCTATTTTGGCTTGTAAATCAGAAAGTTCCTTGTCCCATTCCTTTCTCCTCTGAAAATACCAAGCTTTAACTCCACTAAAGATGTGAACTTTTAATGCATTCCAGAGTATATCTGTTACTTCACCATTATTGTTGTTTTCCATAAATACGTTTACTTCTTTTAATAACCACTCATTAAAGCCTTTTAACTTAGTAACATAGGCTGTGATTCTTTGAAAAATTATCATATCATCTTTTTTCACAGTCAAGCTGAACAAAAAGACATTGTGGTCAGAGAGTGGACATGACTGTATTGCAACATCACTTATTTTAGAGTAAAGAGAGTTAGACACAAAAATCTTATCAATATTAGTTTGTGCGCCGAATCTGAAAGAATAATGAGTCTATTGAAGTGAATTTTAAACTCTTAAATTATGTAAGTCTCTAAAATTCATTGAGGCTATAAAACTGTTTACCTTTTTAGCTTGTGTCATTAGTTTAACCTTACTATATTTAGAGGTGTCTTCATTTGATAACAAGCAATTGAAATCTCCCACCAGAATAATTTTTCCCTTTGCATGTAAAGTAATGAGATCCAAGTATTTCTTAACATATTTAGTTCATAGACCAGGAATCCAGTATAAGTTTACCAATGTGAAGCATTTCTTATTAACTTCTAGCACTACTAAGCTTAACCTTCCGTCTTTATCTGAAAAGGTGTTTAAAGTTTTAGGTAGTGTATAAGTATTATTCCATAGTATAAGAGTACCTCTCTTTTTGGCTCTAAAGCAGGAATCCATGAGAACTGAAAAAAACATTAAATGATAATTTTTGCAAATCCTTCTCCAGCAAGTGGGTTTCCTGCAAGAAGATTATCTGAGCTCTGCGCATTTTAATGAATTTAATTAAACCAGCTCTTTTGACATTGTTATTTAAGCCATTAATATTTAATGATAAGCATTTATATATCATCATTTGTTAATGTTATATTTAGAGCATCAATAATACCTTCCAAGTATAATGACTTGAAGTAATTCATGAACGTATGTATCATGGATGAGTCAAAAATATTTAGAAATTCTGAAACCAATAACTAAGAAAACATAAATACATGGAACCTAAAGTGCCAGGTTTAGTTAATAAATTAACTAAACCACCCTTTAACACCATCTCACACCAAAAACATACATAAATAGCTTCTGCTTTAAATGTAGTATATACAAACAGTAAAGCATTTCTAATGTAACTCAAACAAATGTGAACATAAAAAGTCCATCAGGCAATCACAGTGGATTTGTATGTAATATTGTGTAAACCACTACTGGGTACTGGAAAATAAGGAGTCAGTTTCACCAATTAACCTAGTTGCTTTATCGGCATAAGCTTATAATACCTATATATTTTATATCTGTATTACAGTCTCTTGTGTTTATAACTATAGCAATGCAGTAGTTATACCAGTTTACTTATTTCACCCCCTTCCCTTTTTATACCTTTATATGTTCAAGTAGACTGGTATTCATGAATGGAAAGAAGAAAGGGATGAAGAAAAAAAAGGGGGGGCCATATGTTGGTCTATTAATACGAACTGAACAGAATAGAGTGACCTAGAACATTTTAACAATCCATTCCTACAGTGTATGTGGTCATACAAATATTTGAAACATAGTATCATAACTATCATTTCAACTGAGTCTGATTATATTGCTTTAAATCTGCATCATTGAGAATACCTAGTATCATACAGCTCAAGTGTACCTCATTTTGAGGAACATTCCTCATTTGGACACCTTCTGTCTTGTCTTGTTTCTTGACACAAAACTTCATATTTTTCCCAATGTACTCTCACTTTGCAGCTTCGCAGAGTGATACCCATGAGATGTACAAACAGGCATGTGACTTGTTCACACATTGTGCATTATTGCTTTATGGGAGCAGATGAAGGCATACATTGCATCTGACAGTCAAGCAGTTCAAAGACCCATCTTACTGGTGCCCAGTCTTTAGTTAGGTAGTTATTTAGTTAGTTAGTTAGTTAGTTAGTTAGTTAGTTAGTTAGTTAGTTAGTTAGTTAGTTACTGGGATAGAACACTGATCCAATAGAGCCTTTCCAGGTTCAGCCTGGGAGGATAACATATAATGAAACAAACTAAATATATAGTGAGAAATAAAGTTGCTAACGTAAAAGTGCTGTAGTGGAATTAGATAGACAATGTGAGAACAAATTACAGGCAATATACAGAAGTGTGCTACCTGCTGCACTGTAAATTCAAGTAATGCTTAAAGAGAGAGACAAAGGGGGGGTGTTGAAAACTGTATGTACAGATACTGAATGATTTACAGTACTTATAGAGGTACCATGGAGAGTATAAAGGGATAGTACACTTAGAAGACAGGAGAAGTGGAAGGGAAGGAAATAACAGAGGAGGAAACATATTAAGAGAGTTAAGGGAGAAGGTTAAGGAAGAGAAGCATCAGCTTTAAGTGAGCGGAGGGAGGGGGTGAGAGAAGAGAGAGAATAAGAAGTAGGTGTGGGGAAAGGGAGAGATCTATGTGTCACTTGGCTGTGAGAATAAACACATTGAGAGAGGATGGATATGTAAATAATTACTTTGGCACAATTTTACTATGTTGTTGCTGAAACATTTGACTTGGGCTTGTTTGAACAAGTAATTTTTGAATGAGATGCATGGCATGGCTAGCCACTCAGTGGTGAGAACCTTGGCTGCAGATGATTGTCGTTGTTAAAGTGACACCCAGACCCCATGTCTAAAAATGGGAAAAAAAGGTTGTAGACAGATGGATGGATGGATGGATGGATGGATGGATGGATAGCGGCAAAAGGCAGTGTAGGAGGTTATCAATTTTATATTATTAGTTTGTGATTGCTGTTATTTTAGGTGCTAGAATTGAGAGCATTTTGATGTATGCATTTTACTTTGAGGGAATTGAAGAATTGGCATGCAGGAGCCTTTGCTATGAAAGTTGCAAGGGCCGCTTCTTGTCGAACATCTGCTAGCAAAAAGAGGAAGGAGTTTAGATGAATCAGTTTGTGAAGTAAGTGCTAAGAAATAGTATAGATTGCAGTTGTACTGATAACTACTTTGTTTTAGAGTGTGTGGTACAGCTGTGCAGTCTGAGAGGGGAGAGAGACATAAACCTGCAAATACTACTTGACACAATTTGCAGAAAGGCACATTTCTTTACTGAATTGAATGGTATGATGGTGGTCAGTATTTCAGTTGTGGGAGAAGTACTACTTTCCCTTTTGCAGTTCTTCATGCTGGACATTGGAAGCATGAGGCCTTTCTGGCTCATAAGAGTAGTTTGGTCATTTGGATATTTGGAAATAGTGTTGAAAGTTAAGAGACCTGTTGAGCTGTACACCTAGGTATATTGATGTGTTTTCTGTTTCTGTTTGGATAATTGTTGAGCTGTATAGACCAGTCTGGAATTTTAGACATCCTGAGTGGTTGCAAAGGGCAGGGCCTTGGTTTTCTTGGCATTAAGGATGGGTTTCCGTTTGGAAAGCCAGTTGGAGAGAGGTATGGGACCCTGTTCAAATTCTGTTTTGACTCTGTATATTACCATATCATCAGCATAGAAAATGATGAGGAGGTATGGAATTTCAACAGGTACCTCCCTCCTGTATTGGAGGGCTGACAGGATAACATTTTTCTTTATTTTTCTGTATGCATTCTAGTTAGTAGGATACAATCTCTTCTAGTATTTTGCCCAAGGTGGATAAAATAGGGATTTTTCAAAGTCATTGCAAAAGAAGGGTTTGAGGTGATTTCTGTAGGGATTTGGCTATAGCTTTACTTATGAGCATATGTGTGCACTCTTTTGCATGTGAAGTGATACAGTTGAGGACATAAAACAGGATTATTCTGGCTGATGACTTGCACATATTATTGCTGAGGTGCATATAGTTGAAGAACTATCTTAAGATTCTTATCGCCTATGACTTAAATATTCTTGTGGTATCTCCTGCAGGATTTTGAAATGTTCCTGTGCCAGTATGCTTGCAGGTTTCATGATTTACTCCGCAGTGGCATATGTGGCCAAGGACTGCAATCATGGCATCAGTGTGGTAATGATTTAGTTGATTTCAACTTGTAAACATTATGTTAATGTTGGTATTAAAGCTTGTAACTACAGTTGCTTAGTTGCCAGTATTATCCTGATAAGAAAAATGGGATCTATGTCCATTTCTCCAGTTAATGTCCAACTCCTCTGCTCCTTGGTACATGTGATATGATGTCTTGACCTGTAGTTGTGCTTTTACTCATGTATCTTCATGTGCTGATTATGCTCCAAAACAGAGAAAAATAACATTGTTAAAGTAACATGACAAATTATGAAAAGTTGGTTATAGTAAGGTTCTTATGTAATTAATAGTGAAGCTCACATTGCCCCCCCCCCCCCACACACACACACACTGCAATAACCTGCCTTGCAGTCATTATGGAGCTGCCTATGAAACAATCTAATAGCTATGAAAGCTGTTTCTCACCTCTCTCTCTGGGCAGACAAATGGCAGCCAGAAATGAAGTACCTCTCAAATGTGCCAGATTTTCAGCATGTCCCTGATTTTGGCTCAGATTTATTTAATCTCTCCTAAAAAATAGACTTTGTAAGGCAATTTTGATAACTACAATAATGAAATCACACTTCATATTACAATTAAAGACTTCTTACTCTTCGCAAAATACACACCAAGGCAAAACCTTTTATCATATTAGTACCAGTATTTAAAAGTATCCCTTCATCTGTAGCCTTGTTCTAGTTATTGTTTGGATTTTTTCCTGATTCTCGAGGTAATTGCATCAAACACACAGCGTTAAACCTGTTAGACACTGCACTTTGCCTGACCTTGTAGTTAACTGGCAAGACATTGAGGTAGCTAAATAATGTATTCAGAAATTCAGCTCTCAGGCTCCTAATAATTCTATTCCCGTGATTCTTTTTTAATAAGAATTCTGCCTTCTTCCCCATTTTCCATCTTCTCTAATGCTTCCCCCCACCCCAGTAGGTTTTCTAACCAAATGTTGCTTTTCTTTCTATCAAACTGGTACATATTTGTAACTCTCAGAGATAGTACAACTGGCAATCTGAAGAACATGGGTACACCTGAAGCACCTGATTATCTTGGGTACAAGATACCACAAAGGTGGCACAAGACATATACACACATGCCATTATGTCATTAATGCACAAAGCAATTTGTAGACAATACATTACACTATTCATCTGATCTTATTTTCAAAACATTTTGATGAGATTTTCTTTTGAAATATTTGTATTTTCCTGGCTGAACCTGAAAAAGGTTCACTTAGGTCAGTGCTCTATCCTTGTTAAAATTAAATTAAAATAAAACAAAATCGAATCAAGTAAATTACATTAAAATAAAATAAAAACAAATCTACTCAATGTGAGTTTCTTGAATCCTTTTCTCTGACAAATAACAGCTTGGTTATGATCAGAGAATTGATTGCTATCCTCTATACTGCATGTCATACCTCCTGGTACGGGGTTAAGATACTGGGTTGTACTGCTTATATGCACTTGTCTTAGAATAAAACAGTTGTTGTTTCTAATCCATTATATGCTTACACAAATTTTGCAATGCACACTTTAGTTTTGAATCCTATCATAATTTCAGAATACTGCAGCAGAACCTAAAAGAAGCTTCATCTGGAAGAAGGTCCCATAGATAATGGACTATTTTTGAGCAACATCAATTAACAAAATAAAAAGTGGCAATGCTGCCACCCTCTCTTATGCCTCGATAAAATCTCATTCTAAATGGAGCCACCTATACTGAACCAGAAGTTACAGCAAGCCTCCTGGCTGATAAACTCAGCTCCAACTTTACTCCTCTCTCTCCCTCAACCTCCCCTCAGGAAATATCATCAAATATAACTTCCCCTACTATCACTAGGGAACAGGTCCTTAACGCTCGCTCTAAGACCAAGTACACTGCATCAATGGACCCAGACAATATCCCGGGATGCCTTCTAACCAATAAGTCTTACTGGTCTTATATGTAAAGCCATGAAAAGAATTATAATGGAGATGATCAATAGAGGTATAGTAAACCTCCAGACACTGGATCCAACCCAGTTTAGTTTCATAAAGGGCAGATCATGCCTACTCATCCTGGTGGACTTCTTTGAGAAGGCCACCAAAGCAATGGATGAGGGCAAAATCATTTACACTGGCGACCTTGACCTGGCCAAGGCATTTGACATAATACCCCACTCAGGCATTGTTGACAAACTCAAGAGGTTAGGTACAAACCCGTATGTCACCCACTGGATAGCCAACTTGCTCACAGACAGGACCTAGGTAGTTAAAACTGGAGAGTCCAACTCTATAAAAAGGCCAGTCACAAGTGGAGTCCCTCAGGGATCAGTCCTTGGACCGCTCCTTTTTGGCATTTACTTATCAGAAGTGAAGGCCAATGTCAATGGTCTCTGGCTGACTAAATTTGCAGATGATTGCAAATTAGAAGCTGTCATTGAGTCTCACACTAACACAAATGTTTTCCAGGAGGGGCTGACACAAACAAACAGCTGGTGTCAGAGTTATGGACTAAAACTAAATGCCAAGAAATGCATAATAGTATAATTTGGGAAGTCATCCATCCCTGGTAACTATCATATTGACAGCACAAATTTTAGAGTTGACCCAGTAGTCAGGGCCTTAGGGACACACATGGATAGTAATCTAGCCTTTGATCATCATGTGTCTACAGTGGTGAGGAAATCAGTCTATGTTGCCCAACTTATAAACAAAGGTATGGCATCTAAGTCCAAGGAAGTCATTGTTCCACTGTATTTGGCATTCATCAGACCTATCTTAGAGTACAATGCCCCCTTTGGCATGTACTTAACCAGGCATATCCAACAACTGGAATGTCCACAGATGTTCCTCACTAAAAGAATACAGAACATAAGTAATTTATCCTATGCAGACCACCTCAAGGCCCTATCCCTGTATTTGTTTCCTACAGGCTGTTGAGGGGAGATCTATGCCTGGCATATAGGGTATTGTCAGACCCCACTCTGATGGACCTCCTGCATATCCACAAAACAAACAGTACCAGAATTAGCTGTTCTAAAGACTTAAACCTTGCATGTGATATAAATAGGACCTGCTGGAGAGATAGGTATGTATCCCAGAGACTACCCCATCTATAGAACAGGCTCCCCATCCATGTGAAGTAGAGTTCCTCCCTAATCCAATTCAAGTGAAACTTGGACAATTGGATTGGAAACCAGAAATTCATCCCTGGTTTGGCACCTATGTATCTAATGGACATAAGAAACCTGTAAATGGTTCATCTCCCAGGCCCATGCTTACACTTATCAAGGGTATCAGAACTCATCAGCGATTTGGGATGCATGGCTAGGCTTAAAAAAGCCCTTGTGGTCATTAGCCTAGTAAATACTTATGAACCTATAAACCTATAAAAATGCCGGCTGCAAAATAATATGAGGTGGCCATAAGGTAGTGCAAATATAGTTTCTTCTAACTGTATTGCTGATATAGCTGGTATAGTTAAAGGAAGCTCTTTGACCCTTTGCTACACCACTTCATCCATTTTAGGTCAAAATGAATTTACCAACTGGACTTTTTCCAGTGAGTACTAAATAAGCAAATTCCCCATTAGGTATTAAGGATAATGCAGGTTGCAGAAATCTGAATCCCAGTCACTGTAGTAATAAGAGCTCCTGCTCAGTTTTTATATGGTTTAGTTCACCTGGCTAATTCATCCATAGTGAGCACTTATCGTCTACAGATATTCCAAAATTAAAGCTTGGGATTCATTTTCCTTTTACCTTGTATAAAATGTCAATGCAAAAATCTAAGAGATGCCCCTTACTGCTAGATCCAATCTTCATGCATACTTATTAATTTTAAGTAACCTTTCTTTAATTCCTACTTTCCATTGCCTTGTTTACTTTTTGCCTGTCTACCTTCATTTGAGCCACATTCATCAGTTCGTTCATTTATTCATTTTGTTTTACATTTAGTTACCTGATTAGGCCAGCTTTGGTTTATGAAGGAGCCAGAGCCCATTCTGCATGCACTGCAAGCAGTGCAATGAAAGTAAAATCTTGGATGGGATTTCAGTCCATCACATGCATTGTCGCCTCACAGTAAGACGTTGTCCCGTTCGATTCTCAGCTAGAGCATCTTCTGTGTGGTGACATGCATGAATGGGTGTACCTTCATTGAAGGTTGTGCATCAGGGCTGCCAACTTGACACGTAAAAATCTACTGCCAATCATTAGCGGACCAGAGTTCCGCTTTGGCGACCCCTAACCGGGAAAAGCCAAAAGACACAACAACAACAACAACATGATGTACATCCACACACATGTTCACTCTCTCGGGCCTAGTAGTCACACTTATAAACAATATGAAGGATTATCATTTCACCTACAGCATGTCATTAGGATGTGGAAAGAAATTAGAACACCCACTGAAAACTCACACAGACATTGGAAAGATATACAGATTCTACACAGCTGACACCCCTGTTGAGAATCTGAACGTTCCTTATCCCTGCCTGAAACTACAACAGCAGTACTGCCTCTCAGGCTAAACACTACATCCAAAACATCATCTGTACCAGGGTCAGATTCTTGGACCAGTCTTCTTCCTTCAGCAAGGTAACTCACATACTTTACTATATTCTCCACTCACATCAAACACATTAATGTTCTCTTCCTGGCAGTGCCATGCTTAATAACCATTTCATTGTTAAATTCCACATGGCACCTTACTACACTCATGTTCCATCTAGCTAAGTAAAAACCTCTTGCTCACCTAAAACATGTGAAAACTGTAAGAATACTAAAACAATATTCAAGTGACTGGCAACATTAAATATCTGATGTTAGGTGCTGAGGTTTGGATGCGACTGCAGTGGATATATAAATACATAATAATCACATTATAGGATTCTGAGACTATTTAAATTTTGTAATACTGTCATCTTAGCTGTTAATTTCTAATATAATTGGTGTAACAACTATGCCTGTTTTTCTTGATGTGCATCACTTTCCGACTGTGTGTCTGATAATGGTTTACAAAGATCATCTCACTTATTCAGTATCAAATAAATAAATAAAGTTCTCTGGTACAGTATGTTATAAATTCTGCACACCGATAGTGACACTGTTCAAAAAATGTTTTCAGTGTCAGGAGTTTCCTGGACCTTACTGTAAAACAGCATCTGTTGGCAAATACCGAAGGAAAGAGAGTGTCACATCTGAAAAAAAATGTGAGGTTTACAATCAGGATACTGTCTCCAAAGGGTAGCAAAAATCAATATCTTATAAAAAAAATAGCTCATAGATTGCTGAAACCTATAAGCATTCTGAGGAAATCCCAGTGAGCGCTGTGTAAGGAAACTAAGAAATGGTAAACAGGAATGCCTGCTTATCTTATAAGTCATGGGAAAATAATGGGGTAATATAAACTACAATGTTCGTGAGTGGCCTGACAATGAGCAAAACGGAAACAGAAAAGCCTAATATAACTTGGATTCAAAACAGCAAAATAATCAAGCAAGGCATGCTGTGAAAGTCTATAAGCATACCAAGATAAAACTCAGAATAAATAGAAGTTATATTGGTTAGGTGAATGGAGCAGCAGGCCATTGTAATGGAGACAGCTAGAATGTGGTCAGAAGATGTAGAAAACAAAGAAAATGCATATAAAGTGCATGGAGGTAGAAATAGACCAAAAAAAAACAAAAAATGCAAAACTACAACCAGAAATCCATAAACAAATTTGTGAAGACAAGCTTGCTGCAGAGGACAGAGTCTTAAACATTCTTCCTTATTTAGCAAAGAAGTAGTACTTCAGAAAAAGGCTGCAATAAGAAAGTTTGATTATATGGCTCAAGAAATAGATGGGCTGTGGCTGATAGTTTCTTCCGCTCATCATTTGACAAGCCCCTACAGGATATACAACTAAATGAAAGGAACATGTCCTGTATTAACTAGTTTAGACATCAGCACAAATGTATCAAGGTATAATGATATACTTACAAATTACTCAAAACAACAAAATATTACTGCTTATTTTATGATAGGTAGCTTTTGCATGATGTCATGTATTTGAGCTGTAATATATGAAAGTCTTGAAAACTGATATTGTCCGGGACTGTTGCCTTTGCATAGTAATAGTAATTTACGACATGCTGTGACCAAACCCACTAAGAGTCACATATAACAACACATATTTGTTAGAACACTAATGGAAATATCTGCATAATAAAAAGTCAATTAATTTAGTTTAACCAGTATGGGATGGATAAATGTAGCATTCCCCAACAGTCTGAAAGGACCACTACAGGAAAAAAAAAAAAAAAACATTTTTTTTTATCTTTTCTTGAATTTCTACACATTGTTAACTTGTATTCATCAGAAAGTAGTAGTTACTGCAAATGTTCTTGTGTTTGTAACCCTCATTGTCATTCTTGAAGGCAGACATCCTGATCAGAGCTTGCTTTCTTCCAAAGCTAAATATTCCCCATAGTGCACTGTGATGGCGGTTGCTGAGATTATAATGCCCATGGCTGCAGTGTCACATTTCAGTTCCATTGACTTAGAAAGGAAGAACGGAGAAGCAGTGCTACTTTTGAGAGGCCTCAGAACTAGTATCACTTATTGTTCTGCAGTGCCTCTTACAAATGTTTTTCCTGCTGATGTGTTACACATTCTAGGAAAATGCATCCAGAAATATCAACTCATTGTTGAGATAACAGACTTTTTTGGGAGATAACTGCGTTTGTGTACTTCACTTCCTTCTCAAGTTACTCCTCCCATTTTCTCTCCCAAACTAAGCCACAGTATCCCATTTTCTGCCCTGTAAGGCTTAGTTAGTCACCCACCAATGCATTACAATAGACATCAGACAGAACTGTCTGCATGGTGTGCCAGTAAAAGTGTTCCCTCATCTCTTTTCTTATTCATGTCATCTGGATAGCACTTTCACAGAAAATAATGTTATAAAATGCTCATATCAATCCTTAAGATGCAGGAGTCTAAATATTTCAGAAACTGCTTTGCTCTGTTTATTAGGATTCATATTGGCTACTGACAGCTGTTGATATGTCTGCAAGCAAATGTTCTTATCCGCCAAGTAATAGTCTTATTTCAGACAGATAAACAAATTATATAATAATTCAGTTGTCGATCTTGTCACATCTCAGACAGGCCACTGATGTTACCTTCTACTTTTCCTTTCTGCTGCTTTAGTATGTGCAGTCAGTGAAATATCCATTACGCATTTTCTGATGTTACTTAATGTATTGCAATATAATGCATACTAACCCTACCCCTAGCAACATGCACAGTTTTCTGCCCAAGTTAATGTCAACAGTACTTTCCAGTCTACACTACTACGTCCTTTCCTATTCACTCCCACCCAAGAAGACAGTCACAGGGGGACACTTACCCAATGCCTCTTTGTTTGCCAGCTCATGCCAGCAGTGTGTTTTTACTGTTACAGGTATGTGTTGCTACAACTTGACAACTGAATTGGCTAAAACTAAAATTTAAAAATGAGCACAGCTCAGAGTGGGAGAATTATGAGCACTTTGGAATAATTATATTCACTGAGGAAAAACGTTAATAGAATTGCAACAAGATTCACTGGAAGTGTTTCTATGTCATCTGTAGATTGCTAAAACTAACTATGGTAAACATAGAGCTTGTGGCAGTCACTTATTTTTTATTTCTCAAGGAACTGTCAATTTTATTTTTCCATTTAATCCTGCTGCTCAGAACAATTACCAACAGCATTACTATTATGTAATTTGATGGCTATACTGAGTCATGTCTAAGGTTAACAAGTGCAATATGGTAACTAAACAGCTGCTATTCACTAGTCTCTATTTATTCTGTATCTTAACAGTGTAGGGTTTTGGTGGTGGGGATTTATTTATTATTTATCACTGGATAATGGGTACTGAATGTGTTTATGTAATGTGAACTACCTCTTGCATACATGTTATTTTCTTTATGTTATTATTTGATACCGCTGTATCTACATTATTTGCACTGCATTTCTCTTGTGAGCTGACATTTGTAATTTCATTTAGGCTGCACTTGTGTGGTCCTAAATGACAATAAAGTTTATCTGAATCTTTGAATCTTTGAAATTCTTGGATAGGAGTGAATAGAAAAGGATGCTGCAGTGTAGACTGGAAAACAGTATTTATTAACTTGGACAAAAAAGTGTGCACATTGCTAGGGGCAGAGATATTATGCATTATATTGTGCTTACAGAGAAATACATTGAGTACCATCAGAAATGTGCAATGGAAATTTCACTGGCTGCACATACTAAAGAAACAGTAAGGAAAAGCAGAAAATAACATTAGTGGCCTGTCTGAGAAGTAGCAAGATTGCCAACTCCATTATTATATAATGATATGTCTGAAATAAAACTATTATTTAGTTGGTGATAAGACCATTTGCTTGCAGACATATCAACAGCTGTGAGTAGCCAATATGAATTCTAATAAACAGAGCAGAGCACAGTTTCTGGAATACTTAAGACTCCTGAATGTTAACAATTGATACAAGTATTTTGTAACATTATTTACTGTGAAAGTGCTACTCAGATGACATGAATAAGAAGCAAAATGAGGGAATACATTTACTGACACACCATGCAGACAGTTCTGTCTGATGTCTAATGTATAGGTGACTACTTAACTAAACCTTGCAGGGCAGGAAATGGAATACTGCGGTTTACTGAGGGAGTGAAAATTGGAGAGTAACTTGAGAAGGAACCGAAGCACACAAAAGCAGTACCTCCCCAAAAAAGTCTGTTATCTCAGCAATGAGTTAATATTTCTGGATACTTTTTTCATAGAATGTGTAACACATCAGTAGGAAAAATATTTATAATTGGCACTGCAGAACAGTAAGTGATACTAGTACTGAGGCCTCTCAAAATTAGCACTGCTTTTCTGTTATTCCATTCTAAGTGAATGGAACTGAGATGTGACAGCCCAGCCATTGATGTTACAATGTCAATAAATCTGCCATCACAGTGCACTATGGGGAAGATTTTGCTTTAGAAGAAAGCAAGCTCTGATAAGGATGTCTGCCCCCAAGAAAGACAATGAGGGTTAAAAAACCCAAGAAAATTAGTAGTGACTAATACTTCCAGATGAATACAGGTTAGCAAAGTATAGAAATTCAAGAAAAGATAAAAAAAAAGTGTTTCTTTTTTATTTTTTAACTGTAGTGTGTTGAGCAGATGAAAAGAGTACTTTGAGGGGCTAATGAATGAAGAGAATGAGAGGGAGAGAAGGTTGGATGATGTGCAGATAGTGAATCATGAAGTGCAGTGGATTAGCAAGGAGGAAGTAAGGATAGCTATGAAAAGGATGAAGAAAGGAAAGGCTGTTGGTCCAGATGACATACCTGTGGATGCCTGAGGAATGGAGAAAAAGTGTTTTGGTACAGCTTTTTAAGAATAAGGGTGATGTGCAGAGCTGTAGTAACTACGGAGGGATTAAACTGACCAGTCACAGCATGAAGTTCTGGGAAAGAGTAGTGGAAGCTAGGTTAAGAAGGGAGGTGATGATTAGTGATCAGCAGTATGGTTTCATGCCAGGAAAGAGCACTACAGATGCGATGTTTGTTCTGAGAGTGTTGATGGAGAAGTGCAGAGAAGGTCAGAAGGAGTTGCACTGTGTCTTTGTGGATTTAGAGAAATCATATGACAGGGTTTCTAGAGAGGAGTTGTGGTACTGTATGAGGAAGTCGGGAGTGTCATAAAAGTATGTAAGAGTGGTACAGGATATGTATGAGGGTAGTGTGACAGCGGTGAGGTTTGCGGTGGGAGTGACAGATGCGTTTAAGGTGGAGATGGGATTACATCAAGGATCAGCTCTGAGCCCTTTCTTATTTGCAATGGTGATGGACAGGTTGACAGACGAGATCAGACAGGAGTCCCCGTGGACTATGATGTTTGCAGATGACATTGTGATCTGTAGTGAGAGTAGGGAACAGGTGGAGGAGACCCTGGAGAGGTGGAGATGTGCTCTAGATAGAAGAGGAATGAAGGTCAGCAGGACTAAGACAGAATATATGTGTGTGAATGAGAGGGAGGATAGAGGAATGGTGAGGATGCAGGGAGTAGAGGTGGCGAAGGTGGATGAGTTTAAATACTTGGGATCAACAGTTCAGAGTAATGGTAAGTGTGGAAGAGTGGTGAAGAAGAGAGTACAGGCAGGGTGGAGTGGGTAGAGAAGAGTGTCAGGAGTGATTTGTGACAGACGAGTACCAGTAAGAGTGAAAGGGAAAGTCTACAAGAGGGTAGTGAGATCAGCTATGTTATATGGGTTGGAGACAGTGGCATTGACAAAAAGGCAAGAGTCATAGCTTGACGTGGCAGAGTTGAAGATGTTAAGATTTGCACTGGGTGTGACGAGGATGGACAGGATTAGGAATAAGTATATTAGAATGTCAGTCCAGGTTGGAAGGTTTGGAAACAAAGCCAGAGAGGCAAGATTATGTTGGTTTGGACATGTGCTGAGGAGGGATACAGAGTATATTGGGAAAAATATGGTAAGGATGAAGCTGCCAGGTAACTGGAAAAGAGGAAGGCCTAAGATAAGGTTTATGGATGTGGTGAGAGAAGACATGCAGGTGGTTGGTGTGACAGAACAAGATGTAGAGGACAGAAAGAAATGGAAACAGTTGATCTGCTGTGGCAACCCTTAATGGGAGCAGCTGAAAGAAGAAGAAGAACTGTAGTGGTTCTTTAAGCAACAAGGCAGCCATCTAGGGCATTATATTTTTTTAACCAAATCAAAAGCTGATGCTGCTACAGTCTCCATGTACAAGGCAGACACAATTGTAGTGCCCTGTAAGGAAAGTGCTGCATAGATCTGAATTTCTGGGCTTTTTTCTTGGTCCCACAATCCAGACAACCAACCACAAGCCCTATATCATGGTTAAGACTAAGCAGAAAGCCCAAAAACTTTGAAGAAGTGTTATAATTGCTGCAATGAGGATAAAAGTAGCATTGGGAATTTGTAGTTGGTAGCAATGTGAGGATTTGTGAGAGAACACTGTGTGTTCTGGTTACAGCACTTGTAGAACTGTTTGGTTTGGTTTGTAACACATAACTTTTTTTTATTGTGGTAGGCAACCAGGTATTATGGATAAGTGGACAAGCTTTGCGGGAATAAGATGTATTTGTGCGAACCAAGTTGAAATACTTCATAGCATGACTGACTATTGCATGTGTGAAACAGAACATTATTTATTTATTTTTAATTCCAATCATACATTTGCGTTACTAGGTGTGAGGTCTGTATACAGATAAAAGTGACTGACTCAGTTCTGCTGTCGGTAACAAGTTTAATAACACAGATCACAATTGTCATTGATTTTGCAGACATACTTTTGCTGTATCCTTTTTAAAATGTATAATAGCCTGGTAAATCACTGAAGACTATACTCAGTCAGTATTGCCAGACATTAGAGTTTACTACCCAAAAATGCATATTGATATAAAACCTGTTGTTCTATTATGTTTTTATATGAATTAGGGTAACGTTTATAAATTGTCCCTGATTTTTGGCCTTTATCTCCCATTATTTTTTGTCTTAGTCTGTGATTTTTAAGCAAGCAAGTTGAGAGCTTTTAACAGTTA
Organism: Protopterus annectens; assembly: GCF_019279795.1. Classification (NCBI taxonomy): domain Eukaryota; kingdom Metazoa; phylum Chordata; order Ceratodontiformes; family Protopteridae; genus Protopterus; species Protopterus annectens. The sequence continues at coordinate 1,053,805,411 of NC_056746.1, read as the reverse complement.
TTATCTGAGCTTTGCAGGACTAATAAATATTATAGCTCTCAACTATTCAGATTTTCACAGAATGTCCAGAATTTTTATTTATATTTTTGGCACGTTTTTTATAAAATTGTAGTTTTCTGAGAAATCACTGTCAAATCACCTAGGAAAGAAGTCAGAAAATAATGACAAACGTTTGATTTTCAGACTTAATATCCTTCAGGAAGTTCATGCTAATGCAAAACCCATTATTCTGTTAAGTTTCTAAATTTGTAAGAGCAATTCTTAAAAAGTGTCCCTATTTTGGGGCCTTTGTCCTCTCATTATTTGTGGCTTTATCCAGGTTTCTTGCTCTAAGAAGTTGAGAGGTATAATAAGTATTTCTCAACTCTGTTTCCTAACTTACAACATGGCTGTGGTGAAAGAAGTCTATTTTTGGTTGAGAAGAATGAAGTGTCCCTGAGAAAAAAAGTTATGCAACATTTATGCGAATTAAAATAATGTCTATTAATATTAATAGTGTGTACACTTTTTTCAAATATTAGAAGTTTAAAAACTCTACTGCCAATCATTAGTGGACCGGAGTTCCGCTGTGGCGACCCCTAACCGGGAAAAGCCGAAAGACACAAACATTAAAATGTATACAAAACTGTCAAGAAAATGTATTTTTACTACAACAAAAATATAAGTGATAGAACATGTAAACTCTACTGTCTGGCATTACTGGCTAAGTGTAATCCTTGGCGATTTACCAGAATATCAAACATTTTACAAGGGATACAGCAAAAATATGAGGTAAAACTGAACTTTTTTTCTGGGAAAATATTTATTTTAAGGTAGGAAAAAGTATAAATGGACCAAAACTATTTATAATAATTTTGGTATACCTAGGTTTGCTGGTGTAAAAACTCTTCTTAAGACTACTTGTACTGGTGAAGTTGTGGGCTGTTGTTATGGTTTAAAGGGATGTGTAATCACTGTATCACTGAAAATGGATAGTATATGGTCCTATTTCACAATATCAGCCCTTTTAGACAATAGCACAGCAGTTTTAAAAATGCTGGGAAATATTTCTGTCATTAATGAAGATGATTGGAATTCAATTCTTAACCTTGATTTAGACCTGGTAAGTATGTTTATCATGTATCTCATGGTAGAAGGTTGCTATATTGTTCTATATTAAGAATAACTATAGGATGGATGGTATATTACATTTTGAAATGTAAAAAATATACCCACATTCCACACACAATTAAGTTGTGCCCTAGAATAAATGTATTTATTAGGTTTCATGATATGATTCTGAAAGGCTACTTTAGGAAATATATTTTCATCATCTTTCTGATCATATGACTTTTAGCTATTACTTATCATCTGAACCATTAAGATACAGGTACAAATATAGAGTATTAAAACATTTTGGTGTCATAATCAGTCTGCTGAACCTTCTTTTTGATGTAAATGGGATGTTTTCAAGGCTTTTATTATTGGACAGATGGTAACAGTTACATTTCTGTTAAAACAAATTTCTAACACAAAATAAAAGAACTTGATGAACAGATACCCAGAAATTCAGAAAGAACAAAGGGCTGTTGTAAAAAGGCCCTGTTTCCAAGATGTGCAGAATTGGGAGTCAGCGAAACAATGCCCACAATGAGGAAAGACCACATTATTGGCTAATCTGCATGTCTCTGAATTACCGTTAACTACTGTGAATGAGGACCAGTGCTTCTTGTGGTAGTTACCTCTGGCAACCAATGCACTGTGTTAGCACATGTGCTCCCTCATTCACTCTTCCACACACAATACACAAATTTAAAAACACACATACACACACACACACACACACACACACACACACACACACACACACACACACACACACACACACACACACACACACCACATACACCATATGTCTGCCCAGGTATTGCCAGAACATCCCCAATATCTCTTTTTGCCTGCTCTGATAAATCTCAAATGATTGCAGTCAGGTATTAATGCAAGACATTAGAATGTCACTCTTCATATTTTTCAGTAAATGCATGCTAGTGCAAAAGCTGTTAATACTCAGCATTAAGATCACTGATGCAATAGTCTTAGTTATATGGGCTATATCTTGCAAAAGATAGAACAGTTGGCCAGTGTCCAAAGCTTTTGGTTGCCTTCCATGCTCCCACTCCATCTGAGGTTGAGCTGACTAAAAAGACAGGTTAGGGAAATAAGCTCTTAATACATTTCCTACCATTGAGGACCACTCCTCTTGTGGGGTTTTGAGGATCAATGGTCAGCTAATGCTTTCCATTGCTAGGCAAATAAGTTCCCTTTGGGGAAAAAAATCCATATATACCTTTTATTAGAGAAATTGAACTTTTTTCTGGGAAAATATTTATTTTAAGGTAGGGAAAAAGTATATTTATTGACTGTCACATAACTTTTAGTAAATTTTAAATGGGAGATGTTACTTTTTACTTTTATGGAAATAAATTATTTAAACTAATTTAAAATTTCTTTTTCTCTGATAGAAGTTGTGTTATTTTACTTTCCAAAATACTTTTCACTTTGTTTTTTGGAGGTAAGAAAGTTACTTGTTTTTACTGCAAACTTGTTTTTTCTCCTACTGCTGCCAGGCTTCCTCTTTTTTTGGCTTAACCATGGAACAATCTGTTGGTTCCTTGGTTCTTTGTTCTTTCAGCCATAAAAAGAAGAAAATAAATAAATAGCCTATGCCACCACAACAGGCTGCTAAAGTGCCCCAGATGCAGATGGGTGACTATACTGTGACCATTCCTACTTCCTCATATAATTCATCTTTTTACTTGGCTGCCTCATATGCATTTCCTACAGCCACTATGGACTTAGGGTTGGACACATCCTCTGCAGCTGCCAGATTTTCCTTGGTAGGCAAAACAGTGCTACACTTGTCAGTCCTTGGAGAAGGGGTCAGGGACTGCCCTTTTGCCTAGCCAGAATGCTATGCTTATCCCTACAGAAATTATTCTTGGCAAAAGTGGGTCTGCTTCTTCATAAATTCTTGTCAAAAAAGCAAAATGTAGACATATTTCTTTGCTTGTCGCAGTCCCTTAGGACAGGAGTGATTTATTAGGCTTAGTTCAGGGTTTACTTCAGGCTCTTTACCCTTCCTGTTTAGCTGTTTCTGGCAAAATAAAAATAGATTCTTTATTTTCTGAAGTGGTTTAAGTGTTTGAACCCAAAATGATTGTGCAAGAACAGATCCTATTTTGTCTCCTCAATTCTTTTTTTTTTCAAAACAGGTTTATTGTTCTAACATACAAGAGAAATATCCTAACAATTTTATACAAGTAATTAAAGATAGATATGATTATAACATTCAACAAAACAACTAAAGTATTTACAAAGACATCCACTACAATCAGATCAATTAATTAAACTAAAATACCGTGCTATTGAAATTAGGATTTTTTTAACAAATTTTGTAAATTATCCCATACAATATAATAAGATGTTTTTCTAGTTGTTCTTGACCTAATTGTGTTTATTTCCATATGGCACTCTATATTCATAACATTTTTAAATTCATTGAACGAAGGAGGTGTATCTGAAATCCAATTTCTGGTTATTATTTTCCTAGCCACTGCTAGAATAGACCATAACAAGGGAAGCTTAACCTTTTTAACACTTTGAGGTACAGGTGTGTTGAATAATATAAGAGATTTAGAAATAATGAAATTATCTGTAAAAAGAGCCTGCAAAAATTCATTAATTGACTTCCAGTATTCTTTCAATTTTATACAGTCATAAAACATATGAGCCCAGTCAGCATTAATTTCTACATTACATCTCTTACATAGATTATCTTTATTATTTATTTTATTCATCATCAAAGGTGTATAAAAGATCTATGTAAAAATTTCCATGTATAAAGTCTCCAGACAATGGAAGATGTAGTTCTATAGGCAGATTCCAATATATATTGTTTATCTTGTTGATTTGGTGGGTCCCCATTAATAGAAGTGAAATAATTCCAGTATGTATCTACACTGTAAAAAGTTTCTTGTCTGATAATTTTATGTATGTATGAAAGTTTACCTTTATCAGAAACTTTATGTTGTAAATTTAATATCAAGTAATCAATCAGTGTTGGAATAGATTCTTTAACTGTTATAGACATTAGATCTATTTTATTAATGAGATGTTGTCTAAAGGTCTGAACCTCTAACCAGCAAGTTTCTCTTAGATCAAATTCTTGTTTTAAGAAATCTAGATTTTTAACTTTATTATCAGATATCAACTGATACCAGTACTTTAGATCATTATCTATAGCTAAATGAGTTCCTTCAGAAGTAGATGACAAAAGCATACCCTGAGTATACATTATAGGAATATAATAAAATTCCATTCCCTATACTTAGGGTGCATGAATATAAAGTTACGATAGCTAATAATAATATTTAATGGGTAACAAACCATATGTTTAGGTGTAATAGGTGAAGTACAAAATTCCTTTAGTAACCATAACATGGAGTTATTTACATTCATATTTTTATGTGTTAAGGAGATTTTCATGAAGTGCATACTAATTAGCTCCCAATAATCTTTCCATTTTGTGACATATGACTGATCTATTAATAAAGTAATAACTTTTACAATAGAAGAGATAGTATATAAATTAAAGTCTGGAAAAGAAATACCCCTTGAGACCAGCTATTAGTATGTTTCTTTAATGCAATCCTAGGTCTATTAGGTGCCCATAGGAAATTTAACATTAGTGTATTCAGTTTCTTGATAATTATTTTTGTAGGTGGAAGTATTATTGATTGTATTAAGTATAAAATCTTGGGAAATATTATCATTTTAATAATTGTAAGTCTCTCCTCCATAGTAAAAACATATTATTCCAGGTATTAAAAGATTTTGTATATTAAGAAAACAGGTATTATAATTATTATATATAATAGATTTAATATCTTTAGATAGTATTATACCTAAATAAGTTATCTGACCTGAATTGGGTACATATTTAGTAAAATCACTAATGAGAATATTTTTTCGTGTATATATAGGTAGTATTTTATTTTTTCTTCATTGAATATTAAACCAGAAATACTTTTAAAATTCATCATTTTATCAAATAGAGACTGCATAGAAGAATTAGATCCTGCTGATGTAATTAGAACATCATCTGCAAAAAGTTGAATTTTGGATGTTGTATTTTCATCTATTTCAAAACCCTCTATGTCAGTACTGTTTCTGATCAAATTAGCCCAAGGCTCCATTACTAAAGTGAATAATAGTGGAGAAAGTGGACATCCTTGTTTTGTACCTTTAAAAATGGGTATTTTTTGTGAAACATATATACCTTAATATAAGCCAATGTTCCTTTGTATAAATGCTCAATTAGATTTACAAATGCATCTGAGAAGTTTGTGCACTTCAGTAAGGTAAACAGATAGTCCCAACTTACTGAATCAAATGCTGAACTTATATCAAGACTAATAAGTGTTAAATCTTTCTTTTTCCTATTTGCAAAATCAATTAATGTTAAAGTTCTTCTTATATTATCAAAAGTATTTCTATTTACAATGAAGCCTGTCTGATCTATATCTATAATGCCGGGGATGATTGTCTTCAATCTATCAGCAAAAATACTCATAAACATTTTATAATCAACATTAAGTAATGAGATGGGCCGATATGAAGTACATCTAGTTGGATCTTTATTAGGTTTTAAAATTGGCGAAATAAATGTATATTGCCAAGATGGGGGGGTTATTAACTCAGTTTGGGCCAAAATAAAAACCTTATGTATTAATGAATATGTACTTTTAGAAAGGATTTTATACATCTCTGGTATAATACCATCATTACCCGGTGCTTTGTTTGATTTAAGCGTATTTATTTGTGTAATAACCTCTGTATATGAAATACTTTTGTCCAATAGTTTAATCTGCTGTTTATTAAGCTTTTTATTCATGTTTGTGGTTATAAACTCCTTTATTTTATCTTTAGGTTCCATGTTAATGTTATTATGGTTAATTTTGTGAAAGTGATTTCTAAATTCATCTAGTATTTCTGGTATACTAGAAACATTCTTCTTTTTCCTTAGAGAAAAGATTTCTTTGATATGGTTTTGTTTATTCAACCTTTTGTTTTATTTTTAAGTCTATGTAAGTATTTGGGGCTTATTGAATAAGACAAAACTTGTATTTCTCTAAAGTTATTTTAACTTTATGAGTTAAAATTTCTTTGTATTTCTCATTTAGTTTGTTTATTTCTTCAATAACTTTCTTGTCCATAATATTTTCTTTATTATTATGTTTATGAGTCTAATTTACTTTGAATATCTAACAATTCCTTATCCCAAGATTTCCTTTTATTATTATACCATCTGATACTTTGTCCATATAGATATGATTTTAAGGCATCACAAACATAGACAATGGAGACTTCAGGAGTATTATTTATGTCTAAAAAATGTTTTACTTCTGAAAGTATATATTCTTTATAGTCTTTTAGTTGAGTTAAGTATGCTGGTATCCTTTCGATCTGAACATTATGAGTATTTTTTATCATGAATTCAAAACCAATTGAATTATGATCAGATATAGGACATGAAATGATTTTGGAATTAATTAAATCTGTTACCATCTGGTTAGAAATAAAGACCCTATCTATTTTTGAATAAGTTTTGTATCTGTTAGAAAAAAAGGTGTATGGTAATGGTTCTGAATCTATCTGATTATTAATATCATTCAAATGATAAGAATTAGCAAAATCATTTAAATGTTTTGCATTAGATGTAATTCTTCTTTTTCCTATAGTGGTAGTATCACTTTCATGTAGTATACAATTAAAGTCACCAGCTAAAATAATATCTCCTATAGAGAATGATATGATCTTATCAAGATGATGTTTCACTGTATTAATACCAATTCCAGGTATCCAATATACATTAATTAAAGTGTAAGTCTTCCCATTAATTTGTATTGTAACCATACAAAACATTCCTTTGTCATCCTGATAAGACTTAATGGTTTTAGGAATGGGCATACTTTTATTCCATAAAATAGCCACTCCTCTTTTTTTCTGAGTGTGCTCTGAACTAACCAATACTGTATATTTGTCTGTGGCTAGTTTATCAATATCTTTCTTCAAGAGATGGGTTTCTTGCAGAAAGACTAAGTTGGCTTTATGTAAATTAATGTATCTTATTAGGCTTGCCCTTTTACACGGATTATTCAATCCATTAATGTTTAAAGAAATTCCTTTTAAAGATGTCATTTGGCATTTTTAAAACTTAAGAATCTTATGATCAAAATAACAAATAACAACATAAGTAATGTTACATCTCCTCCTTTAGGTGTACCTTTAAATATAGCTGTATTTATTGAATCTCTTATGGGATTTTGTATAAGATTCAATTTTGTTTGTAGTGACAATGAGTGTACAAAATATATTGTGGATGTCAAAACTATATACATATAACAATGAACAAGTGAAAATAATGTAAGGATTAAACCTTGCATCCAGCCTGGAGTTAAAAACTCCAACTTAGAGTAGTATTTACCACTCAAGTTAACCCCTACCCTAAGCAGCAGTACCTCAGCTACCACCTTATCAATTTAATACTGGTTATATTTAACTTAAATTAACAGCTTTCAATTCAATTATCTAGCAAGACAAGACTACACATTTGATAAAACAGCATCATATAAACTAAAATAAACTTTTTTTTTTTAAACTATTCATACTACTATATACATCTATGTAATATAATACACTTGTATTTAAATAGCATTCAAATGATCTTGATATTAGGAACCAAGAGGAGAGAGAAATAAAAGACGTGAAAGAGGGAGAGAGTGAAAGAAAGAGAGAGAGAAAAAAAAAAAAAAAAGGAAGGCATATTTACATATTAATTTATTCAAAGTATGTAAAAATAAGTTCTAACATTCATTTAAATCAAAAACTTTGGCTAATATGGTTCAGACATTACATATATTAAGATGCATCTATTTTCTGTCATGTAAATGCAGTCAACAGCTTCCAAAAAAAAACCTTGAATTGCTTGTATATGAGCATTTTACTCATACTCATTATTGTCAATAGAATAAAATATTATATTTATAGAAATTGTTATAAATCATACTGCATAGTTATGCAAATTCTCAGAAACACTTGCATTATTGTAAAAAAACGCCATCTGTATTTTGTATGTCTATACTACTGCTTTAAAATATATCACATGCCAATTTCTTCCAGAATAGAGTTATAAAGTTATTTATGCTTGTCAATCAGATGAATTAAATGAGTTATAGTAATGTATATGTTTGGAACATAAGTTTTAACACAGATTAGTATGCTGCAGTCAAGTAGATTTTCAAAAACACTTGAATAAATGTTTCATTTTCTATGCCTTCTAAAATAAGACATTTACTTACTACAAGAAACTGCATCATTTAAAATCATTATAACTGACATATTTTATGAATTATAACATAGATATTTAAGTAATTATATAAAATAACTCACATTTAAATGTTAAAGAGTTAATTTTCCTTCACATAGTCGCATTTGCATCAGTTCTACTTCCTGGTAGAGTGTTCTTCCTGAATCTGTGATGTGTCAGTGTGATATCTGGGTCAAAGGTCACATTGACTGCTTTCAGCTTTTCTGTGAGAATTCTGAGAGTTGAAGCTTTTAAAACAACTCAAGGACACTGTTCATGAGGTAGCCCACATCCCAGATTGTCTCCCTTAACATTTTGGCGGGAAACTTGTTAAAAACTCGTGACAAACATTCATTTAGCAGTGTAAATGCATCTAAACATGACAAAACCTTCGCAATGTATTTTACAGGTTATTACAGCCTCTATGTAAGTGAAATTAAGCCCAAAGTTATTAATAAGTAATAAAACTCAATATTTTTGTCCCAACTCAATTTTTCTGCAAATCTTATTATTTACTGTGTCTATATGATCAAAAGCATTTCTATATATTAATATAAAAAAAAATAAAGAAAAAGAATAAAGAAAAGAAAAAGAGAGTAGAAAATAAAAGAGTGTAAAGCAGAAATAAAAAAATGTAAGAGAAAGCTATAAGAAGTATATACAATGGAATATTACTTACTGTTTATATTAATAGAGTTAAAAATAAAACATATTATTTACTATTATTTAGTTCTAATTATTATTAGTTAAAGCATGACAGATTATTTACAAACAAGCATAAGCAGTATAATCAAGAAAGTATAATTAGGAATAGCATTTGAAGAACATATAAACTTTTACAAGGAATAAATATGTTATTATTCTATTAATCATATTTTCATTACTCTTCTCTCCTGACCTCCCCACCCTTTACCCACTACATAATCTAAATAGAATGTCATTGTTTAAACAAAGAAAAGAAGAAAAGGAGAAAAAAAGAGAAAAAATGTATCAAATTACTGACCTTACTTCTCTTTTCAGAAAGAGAAACAAATTGAATAATAGCTTTTTATTAGTTCCTCAGATATTTTGACTGGTTATGAAACAAAACATTTCTTTGCACACAGAGAATAACTTTGATTAAATCTTTTTCAGAATATTTGTGGCTTTCTGGAAATGCAGGAACTATATTTAAAAGATTAATAATGAAGTAAAATGATGAGAGAAAAAAAAGAAAAAACATAGAACAAATCATTTGTTTTTAGTCTCTTCTTCTTCTCTGAAGTCTTCCACGAAGTTTCAGTTGCCAGTCTCTTTAATGAAGGACTAGCCCATTCCATTTCCTCTATTTTATCCAAAATCTTATTTTTTGATAAACAGTAAAGCAGAGTCTAAGTCATCAAAAATTTTAGGACCATCAGGAAGGAAGACTTTTAGCTTGGCAGGAAACAGAAGGTATGTTTTAAACTGTGCTTTTTTAAGCTCCCTTATTAGTGGCAGAAAAACTTTTCTTTTAGCTATTACCAAGGAAGAATAGTCATTGTCAAAACGCACAGTTGTCTCATTAATCTTAACAGGAGCTTTAGCCCAAGCAGATTTAAGAACCATCTCTTTATCAAAAGATGATAGAAATCTAACTATAACTGATCTAGGATAGTTTTTGTTAGAGTTAGTATTAGCTATAGATCTATGTGCTCTTTCGATACCAAAAGAGAATGCTTCTGGTAAGTCTAAAGTTTTAGGGAGCCATGTTGTTAAAAAAGAAGTAATATTGTTACCTTCAATATTTTCTGGCAGTCCAAAAATCCTAATGTTGTTGCGCCTAGATCTATTTTCCAGGTCATCCAGCTTTGTTTGTAAATGTGTATTTTGTTTCAGCAGAAACTCAATGTTGATTTCCTCTTCTTGGATTCTATTTACGATGTCATTCACAGCTTCTTCTATGCCTGTCATCTGGATCTTCTGTTGTTGCAGGTCTATATGTAACAAGTCTATTTGTTTTGTAGTTTTTTCTATGAAGGTATCTATTTTAGTATCCATTTTATCCATCTTAGCAGTAAGTTGCTGGATTATAGTTATCAGAGACTGAAGTTCTTTCTTGATGCTGGAGTCTTGAGAATTTGTCTTACTGGAACTCATTTCAGACTGATAAACTGACAGGAAAATTTCCAAAGTGATTTCTGACAGGAGTATTGTTAAAATTTACTTTCTTTTTTAGATATAGTTCAAGAACTATATAAAACAAACATATTTAGAAAGAAAATTACTTCAAAAATTAATTTTTTAAGTAATTAATTCCTGTCAGTGTAATGAAATTGGTGGAGCTGAAGAAATCTGCTGCTATCCTGTGTTCATCCTTGGCCACGCCCCCTGTCTCCTCAATTCTAAGGACAGTGTTGCTTTGATCAGTCCCTTTGAAGGATTATCTTTCTTTGAAACATTTTCCAGAAAGAATCAGTTATTTCAGTGGGAACATAATGAGATTCCACTATCCCTGAATAAGTATTATGATTTATCAAAACTGGATTTTCCAGGAGCTACTCCAATCCCTCCTGTTCTTTCAGCACTATTGGATGTTTTTGTCACAGCCTGAAACTTGCAGAACAGCCAGCTTGCTGCCCCCAAGAAAGCAGATAGACTGCATTAAACTCCTCAAGTGTATATGTTTTTAAACACTCACCTGGCTGCTGTTAAACCTCTGGTTAATACTAATCCCCCTCTTTTTGATGGATTTAGAGAAAGTGTATTCTTCTGTGACACTTATTTTTATAATTCTTAGTGTCAAGCTCATGTGTTAAAGATGATTGCCTTTTTTGAGAACATGAGGAATGTTATAGCACCTGATTCCTCTTCTGAGGAAAAAACATCTTTGTGCAACTTAATTGCTGCATGTCTTAAGTGGCGACCCACTGTTTAAAATGTGCTTACATACATACATGTATACAAATATTACAAGCACAGGCATTAATGCCCTTTTAGCTTGCCAATATACCAGAACAGTTGTTCCCCTAATATGTGTCCAGCCTGTTCTTAAAAATATCTAAACTAGTGCTTGCTTTAATGTAATTTGGTAGTTTGTTCCATGCATCAGTTGCTATCTTAGAGAACCAATTAGTACACTTCTCATTCCTATAGAATCTTCTACATAGGTTGTCTGATGATTCTCTACTACTTTTTGATAACATCAAACATTCCCAGAGATAGTTGTCTCTAAACGTTTACTCTTCCTCCCCCGATCTCTTACTAACCATAAATCTGCCTTTGTTATTAAATCTTCTAACAACACAGTTATCCAACCCGATACCCACACAAAACTCCTTGGAGTCATAATTGATGATGAACTGAAATGCAACCTGGACTTACTCCAATGTATAAAAAAATACAGCAGAAATTGGGACTACTGTATCGTAATAAAATATTTCTAACCCACAATGCTAAACTCACACTGGCACAAGCATTTCTCCTTCCCTCCCTCCTATATGCCACCCCAGTACTCACCAACATCCAAACTGCAACCCTAAACAAACTCCAACAAACTTACCACAAAATAGCTAAATATATCACAAACTCTCCTTACAATGCTCATCACTGTATTGTTCTAAACTCTCTCCAATGGCTTGAGCTCTCACAACAACTCCAACTATCTCAATTTCAAATGCTACACAACATGCTTTACAAACCTTCATCCTGTCCATCTCTTTCATCCTTTATCTCTACCTATTCTCCACCTCGGACCCTCTATACCAGCAACTACTTGACATCTACCAACCTAAGAAAACAGTTGGCAAGCTACTATATAAATATTCTGCTGCCCTTGCTTGGAACAAACTTCCATTAAACATACGTACCATCACCCACTCATTACACTTTAAAAATGAACTAAAACACCATATGCTCAACTCCAAGACTTGTCCCTACCACGACCCAACATAAACACCTTTCACTCTCCTTAAATCACTAATTAAGATTTTTCCTCACTCATCTCATTTCCCACAACTCCATGCTTGTCAGCCAATGCCAATTGCTTTCTAGCAATTAAGATGCATAATTTTCGTATGCAAATACATGATTGCTTTGTATAAATATTATGTTTTTGTCATATCATGTAAGCTCTCTATTTTGTTTTTATTCATGCTGTATTAACAGATTTGTTATTTTGATCTTTGTACCATCTCTCATATATATATATATATGTGCTTAAAAATGTTTAACTGTGATATTGTTTATCATGTAATTGTTTTTTTTTTTTGGAGCTTTTCTCCTTGGGTCTCCACTGAAAATGGGCCTCAAGCCCAGCTGGACCAACCTGGTTAACAAATGTCAATAAATAAATAAATAAATATCCTATGTACCTGAATAAAGTTTCCTCTTAAATATCTCTATGAGACACTCTACAAATTCAGATATTTTAGTCTTTAGTAATAACTTAAATTATCCATAAATGCTCTTGGTATATTTCTGCTGTACTATTTCCAGTTTACTCCCGCTTGCTTCCTTATAAGGTTTCCATATTGTTATTCCATACTTAAGTTTGGCTATAATGTAACTAACAATGACTTCTTCATTTCTGGTTTCCTAGACTTTATAAATCTTTGTACAGTTGTGTAACTATCATTAACCAATTGGTTGATATGATTAGAAAAACTCAAAGCTGGATCTACCCATATACCCAGGTCCTAAAATTAATCTACAGTTTGAAACATTGTGTACTGTATTGAATATTCACCTTTCAGTTTATGTCTCCAAATCTCATATGCTTATTTTTTTATGTATTTTCAGTATATTGTTCTCTTGTACCCATATGGTCAGTTTAGTCAAGTTCTTTTGCAGACATGCCCTATCCGTAACACATGTAATCAGTTTACCCAATTTTAAGTCATTTGCATACAGACTGTAGAACAACTCAGATGAAAAAGATAAATCTGAAAAATACAATCTAAACAAGTATAGGTGTAGGACAGAGCCTCGTTGGACACCCTGACTGTAAGGAAGAATTTCTCATGTCTAGTTGCTGTATAATACTTGCCATCTCCTGTTTGTAGGCCATACAGCTATCCATCTTATTACAAGTACATTGAAACCTAGTTGCTCTAATGTATTGATCAGTGTTTTGTGTATGACCCTGTCAAATGCTGGAGTTAAACCTATCTAAATTATACCACAGCACAAATTTTCATTCATAGCTATTACTACATTGCTATAGAACATCATGTTACAGGTGGTAATAGCTCTATTTTCAACATATGCATGCTGACACATGGTTTCAAGTCCTAGCCTTTCCATTTCTGACAAGAACTTAACTTTTCACATTCCTTCTGCAGTTTTCCTACTGAATGCATCACACCAATTAGTTTTACATGGTGCCTGTTTTGCTTCCATATAACCTGTTATTAATCTTCTGTGTATTGGTTTAGATTTCAGTTTGGCAGAATTATCTAGCAGCAAATTAGCCTTTGTAACCCCATGATCACTGAACATCAATGGTGGTAAAACTTGACATGAAGCAATGTGCAGTATGTTCTGTTCTTTGGTATTTTTTTTTTTTTGTTACACTCGGAAGCAATTCTTGTTCCTGAACATATGTTGTGAATAATTTCCTTACTAATATTATTCAAGCAAAATTATTCCAGTCTGTTTCTGGTAAATTTAACTCCCCAGCTACTATTATTCTCCCCTCTTGTGTTTCATGCAAGAAATGTATGAATTCCTCTAGGTCAGGGGTTTCCAAAGTGTGGGCCATGACCCATGGGTGGATTGCAAGCTGATTTTGAGTGGGTTGCATTAAATACTAAATAGAATCTTGGAGATTCAGTGAGGGATTTCAAAAAATAAAAAAAAAACTTCAGTTGTTTACAGTCACAGCCCTCCCTTGAGTTGTGGTACTGTGACAGACAACCAATGAGGACATCGCTTCAATGCAATGATGAACCCAAGCCTTGAGAGGACTACTATAGTTATAGTAGTCAGGACTGAATCTGTCTCCTGCCCTGGACTGTTTGTATGCATATAGACCAACAACATGATATAGGAATAGACTCCGCAGCTTTTTGATTTTCCTGTAGGAAAGGTGAGTGTGTTTCCTCTTGAGCTATTGACACTACACTTCGGCTTGTTCCAGCAGGAGTATTGACTGAGTTCTTCTCACCTACTATTTTATGAATTTCTCCTCTTTTGATCTGTTTTAGCTGTCTTCTTGTTTTATCTATGAGCTTGTAAAACTACTCTATGTGAGCGACACAAGAACTCTTGTTTCATCCCAGTCAGTCAGAGTATGGAAATATTGATAATTTCACAAATTAATATGCTTTATCAGCATACTCTCTTACATATTTACGTGTTCAAGGTTATTAAATGGATTGCCTATTAATAAACACGAATACTGGTTAAAAGGGGAATGAATTAGGCATGTTGACTTGTAGGCATATATTATTACAGCAGTCAACATGCAGTAAATGCATTGCTTGTAAACACTTTGTTCTTTTAATTATGGTTAAGTTAATAACATTTCCTTAAGCACTGGTTCATATGTCATTATCGATACACTTTTGTTGAAAACTGATGCATTGTGTACTCTGACTTTGGATGCCTTCAGGCATTAACATGCACAGGTATAAGTGAATGAACTTACATCTGCCTCTAGGATTTTCAAACAAACTTCTGAAATACACATTTCAGGGAAGAAGTAATCAAAGCTGCATTCATGGAGGCAAGAGTATTTTTCAATAGTGGGCAAAGATCCCAGCATCATCCATGCAGAAAATATGCCTGCTGTAGCTTTTAACAAATATAATGAACTCTGAGATTACTTCACTTTGGAGGTAGGGAAAAGTTCCACCTGACAATACCTCACTTTGCTGAATATGATTTATGATCAAAGATCCAAACCTTTGATTTGGATTGGTGGTTGCAATTAAATTACCCACTTCTGTTGAGTAAAACAAGTCTTGATCATCACCTATATGTTTTTTTGTGTTTAACCTGGTGAATGATGAAGGTAGCACTGCCCTAAGACTGTGTGAAGTAATGTATCTTTCAATATACTCTAACGTTGGTGAAAGCTGTCTGTTATGCGTATTCAGAAATATTTGCAGAATATGCATGTGGCTTTGTCTAAGAGGCCACTTTCTGGGATTCTTACTATTCTTTCTTCCTACAATTTATTTTTGATTCCTTATCTCATTATTACTTATTATATTATATCTGAATATGGATTATTTTAGAGAAGACTCATTACCCAAAACAATTACAGTTCATCCACAATAAAAGTCATTCCTTTCCAGGTCAGAAAATAAGACAATCAAGAGACTGTTATCTAGTGTTAAGTACTTCTATACTTCCCTGTCATATAAGCTACATTGATTGCATTCTATAGCTTGCTAGTTTGCAACAATAATTAGAAAATAATCTCTGAAATAAACCTAAACTTAAACTTGATCATTTGCTTTTGAGCGTCTTGATAACTTTGGAAGTTAACCTTGTAGTAGCTCAGTATTTTAGCCTAAGGACTGAGAGATTTATGGGGAGTTGTGAGTGTAGAGCTGGGAGCCATCTTTTGTGGGTGATCACCATATTCTCTAGCTGTGGGAGTGGCAAGTGCAATGACATCAGGATGGTATAGCCCCCCCCTTCCATTTTCATCAGCAAAAATAGAACACAAGCCCGTTCTTCACATGCACCTTATTATGTATGTAAGTAATAAAGTTATATATTATAATTAAGTGAATCAATTAAAAATTTAAAAGTAGTAAAGAGATTTTTTTTATTCACTCCCCTTCCTTTTAAAATATGCATTACAAGTGACTAGTGGGTCACGAAAGATTACCGTTTTCCAAAGTGGGTCTTGGCCTATAAAACCTTGGGAACCACTGCAGGTCATCAGCTTTTTACTTTGGTGGTCTATATAGTGCAACCATTGTTATGTGTTTCAAGGTTATCTTTATTGTTAGAGTTACGCAGTCTATAGTATTGGTGTTATCAATGAACATGTAATAATTACAGGTCTCATAACTATCTTTAATCCCTATCATAACACCACCACCTGATTTTTTTGTTAGAATGCCAGTTGCAGTAAAATCATTTATACCTTGACAGAACTAGTTTCCGATCATTGTTCTTCAACCATGTTTCACAACCAATAACAACATCAATCTTGTAGGAACTTAGCAAATCTCCAAAAAAAAAGTAAACTTTATTATTAATGCTCCTAGCATTAACAGCCATCAGAGATGCATCTAATGTTGCTATCTGTGAACTGTTAAATTTTTGGCCTGGCAAATATATTGTAAAATATGTGCTGCAAAAATGATTTTCCCTGATCTTGACAAATGAATGCTGTCCTATCTGAACACGTCTGCCCAAAAGTAGGCTCAGATGCTCTACATATTTACACTTTTTAAAGCAGGACATTTTTTATGCAGATATTTACCCAAAAAGTATTTTCATTCATGGTGACATGACTCTCCCTTTTATATGTGATTTGTGAAAAATATGCCCTAACACCTGAACAAGCTATGCCATCTAAAAGGGCTTTAAATTCCCTACTAACATTCAGAGTGCCTTTGTGGATGAGATTATTTGTACTGACATGAATAAAAGCAGATTGCTACTTCCTTACATTAAGGCATTTTAAGGTCTGCCTCACTTCCTTTATTTTTGCTCCTTTCAAACATAACACTATTTGACATGGTCTTCTCTTATAAATGTAAGTATCATTTCCTCTAATAACTGAATCTCCAATTAGAAGAATATCTTTTCTAACTAATCTGAAGAATCTTCAACTTCTAATTCGGTAATATCTGCTCCATTAATTAATTAATTAATTAATTAATTAATTAATTAATTAATTTATTTATTTATTTTACATTTATTTACAAGGAAAATCCGACTGGACAAAATCTTATTTTTCAGCAGAAGCCCGGGGAGAAAAGTTCTACTTTTATAAATAATAATATTATACATATACAATTTACAGATATACATGTTGATTCAATCTCAGATACAAGCACAAAATGAAAAATGCATTAGACATTTCACTAATACAATCATATTGTCTAGGTAAGAATACAAAGAATAGCAGTACTGTGATTAAAGGTTAAAAACAAGCAAGTTAACTTTACATATGCTTAGTAGGGTATACTGTTCAAATACACAAATAAGTTGCGTTCTTTTAGCTGCCTTAAGATATCTATTTCTTAACCAGGGTTTGTGCAACAGCATGTCTGAGATTCAGTTAGGTGTGATTTAAGAAGTTTTTTAAAGTTGGAAGTGTTAGTAGTTGTTCTGATATTTAATGGCAGGGAATTCCAAGCTTTGACTATGCAGTTTGAGTAAAGTCAAACTCCAGCTGCATTGTTAGGTTTGGATATATTTAAGAAGGATTTGTTAGTGGAGCGCAATGCCCTGTTATTGGAGTAGTGCATTAGTAGAATTTGAAGTACCGGTGGGTTTTTTTGGCTGATTTAGTGCAAAGGTGAGGTGATTATAAGCAAGTAGATTTGGTAGTTTGAGCCAAGACAGTTGTTTTAACGCCAAACAATGATAGTATCTGAAATTGGATGCTGTAGCAAACTTTTCAATTTTATTATAGAAAGTTTTGAGTTTTGATAGGTCAGCTTTATTTATATTTATGATAATTTGTAAGGCGTATAGTAGTGCACAGATAAGATGGGTTCTTGTTATAGTGGCCTTTGAAGATTTGTTTAGAAAGTGCCGATTTCTGTGCAGGGTTCCTAGTGCTTTGTGAATTTTTTTTATTGTTTGTGATGTGCGTATGTAGAATTTCATATTTTGGTCAATAATTTTGTTTGGGAAACCAGATAAATAATTGTATGGTTTGATGATGATATATTGAATGGTGGGTGGGGGTCTGCAGCTCTAGCTGGATAGAAGAGCATGAGTTTTGTTTTGTTAGGGTTAAGTATAAGTTGTGCATTGTTTAGCCAAGATTCTACTGCACTGAATGACTGCTGGGTGATTTTTTTGGAGTTTTTGTAGTGTTGGGGCAGCACAAATCAGAGTTGAATTGTCCGCATATTGAACTATGGAGGCAAGTGGGGTGGTAGTATGAAGATTGTTAGCAAAGATAGTAAAAAAGAGAGGACGCAGAACAGATCCCTGTGGTACTCCCAAGGTTACAGGCAGTGGTGAACAGAGATTGTCTTGCCATTTTACAGCTTGTTAGTGACCAGTTAGATATTGCTGGAACCAAGTAAGGACAGAATGGCTAAGTTTAAGTTCTAAGTGTGTAGCTAGGAGTTCAGAATGAGAGACAGTATCAAAAACTTTGGACAGATCAAGAAAGATGGAGGAAACTAAATTTCATTGCAACGGAGGTTAATAATGTTAGTAACGTTAACAAGGGTAGTGGTAGTGCTATGATTAGGATGGAAACCATACTGAGTGTTAAATAGAAAATATTTCATTATTAGATAGTTTTAAGAGTTGTGAATGGATGCACCTCTCAAGTATTTTAGATAATGGGGATATTATAGCTATTGGCCAGTAATCTGATAATTCCATTAAGCTTCCACCTTTATGTAGAGGGATGATATTATGTGATACTTTCCAAATTTTAGGAACTTGTTATTCTGAAATAGATTGATGTATTAATATGGATACTGGATAGGATATTGCTTCTGCAGTAATTTTTAAGTATTCTGCAGGTAGTCGGTAGCAAGTGTAGTAGGTTTAAGCCTTTTTAGATATTTAACTATGGTGTTTATGGGACAGGTTGGAAAGAGAAGTTATTGGGATCAAGCAAGGATACTATGTGAGTCTGAGTAGGGGAAGAGCAATTATTGTTTTATGAGGGCTAATATGGATTCAATGAAGTATCTGTTAAATTGTAAGGCTATACTGTCTTTAGCATCAGTGAGTGTTGGGGAGAGAGTACTAGTTTTTCCCGGCTGTAGAATTTTTATTTTTATGGCAGCCTAGAATATTTGTGAGTTTCTTTGATTTTTTGGTTGGATACTGCTATAGTAATTTATTTTATCCTGTCTAATATGTTTTTTAGATTTATTTCATAGTTCTAGATATGTTTGTTTGTTAGTTGTAGTTTTGGTGTTGAGCCATTTCCCCTAGGCCTTATCTCTAGTTTTTAACAGAGATCTTGTTTGTTTGGTTAGCCAGGGAGGCATAATTTGATTTTATCCTTATTGTTCTTGGGGGGGGGGTCAAGAATTTTAGGATATTGAGGAAGGTTGAGTTAAAGTATTCAACTGCAGTATCTAAAGGGAGATTTTTGAGTGGTGTCCAGTTGCATTTTTAAACCAGTTATGAAGTCTTGGGAATACATTTTCTTATATCAGATTTGGTGGTAGGTGGTAAGTTTTTGTGGATTTGTTTGGTGTTAGAGAATATAAGTTGGAATATGGTCACTGATTATTTCTTGGAGACAGACAGAGTGTAAGGATACATTTGGCGTGATTGTAACGATCCAGTCCAGGACTGAATGTTGGTTTGATGTTTTGTCTACTCTAGTAGAAGTTTGGATTGTTTGTGAGAAACTGCAGGTTAATGTGGTCAGTGGGATTTTGAGAGCTACAGGAGAGCCAGACCACATTAAAGTCACCCATCATAATTGTTTCCTGAGGTAGGGATGTTGCTGTCCAATTTAGTGTGCGTTCTAGAATAGATTGTTTCCAGGAGGGATGAAAGCTCCCACTATGTTCAGATGTCTCTTTGGATTAATTGTTAGTTTAGTAAACAGTATTTCAGTGTTGTTAAAGTTTGGGATGGTGCAGTCTAAAGTTTCTAAATTGAGATTGCTTTTGTATTGAAAAGTGATACTACCACCTCTTTTCTGTTGTCTTTCTAACCTATGGTTGGGGTGAATATCCCCATAACTATGAGCTGTGATGCAATGTGAACTTTAAATGTTAAGTATTTTGACATAAACATATTGTATTTCTGTGTAACATTATAAAGGGAAAGATCTTAACCCCTCCCTGGTCAAAGTAGAGGTGCAGATATTACACCTTATAGGTGAACTTTGCAGGAGTAGGAAATGATTGATAGCTAGCTTCAGAGTCCATCAGTTTCTCATCATGTACCAGCACTGACCTAGGATACCTTCAGGACTCTCCCCAGCTGGTTCATCTACCAAGTATCCCAGAACTGCAGGCTTCAAGTTTCTCAGTCATTTGCTCATGTGTGGAATAAAATGCTACAAGTTATGACAGTATTTCATGTTGCAGTTATCACCCAGGCAACAAATACAGTGCCAGTTTGGATCCTGGCAGGTGACCTGGGGACCTGAGGAAATCGTGGAAGGTTTAATCTTATTGGGAAATAAATGAAAAAAACTTTTCCATAAGGAAAGTAAGAATCTATATCTGAACTTGTCATGAAACAGTAAAGTAAATGAGCTGTAAAGGGGCCTAGGTATGACTTACTAACATGACATTAGAACATGCATCAAAAGAAACCACCTCTCTCCTTCATCCCCAACACAGAAGCAGGATACGCTCTAGGACTATCACGTACATAATATGGGTTGATGTCAAACCAACGACATGCAAAATAACGAAAGTCACTACATCGAAACGAAACCATCGACAGTTCAAAACATCGACAGTACATTTATACGTAAGTACAGTGCTAACATGGGTCCTGCAAGGGGGAAGTAAAGGATATGATATGATACTGTACCCATACTACTTCCCCCTTGCAGGACGCATGTTAGCACTGTACTTACGTATAAATGTACTGTCGATGTTTTGAACTGTCGATTGTTTCGTTTCGATGTAGTGACTTTCGTTATTTTGCATGTCGTTGGTTTGACATGAACCCACATAATATACATCATTTAATGGAATATTATTCCAAAGAAGGTTCTCCACCCTTTCTGCATGACCTTATTGACTTGAATGAAGCTAGTCTGTACTGTTTAAACTTAACAAGTTAATATCAGCTATTTTACTTACAGCATAGTATTTGGGAATTTACTGCTTCCAGTCTCTAATTATATACCTACAGGTGTTCACTATTTTGGTACAGTGTGCAACCTGCAAAGAAAACAACCATGCCATCCAGCACTGACTGAGATCTACACAACTGTCTTGGGCTGTGCTAGGTCAGTCTCTCTTGCTCACTGTGGGTAGCTGCTTCTCATATGGCTGATTTCATCTACATAGACATCCAATTCAGTCTGGAAGGCAGTAGCCACAGTACCAGGGGAATAAAAGTTTAATCGGACGCTGTGACTTATTTGAGAAGTAGTATTTTGTAACAAATTTTTTGACCTACTTACCCTTCTTACTAGGGGTAGGCACTAATGTATGCAACTACATCATAAAGAATGTAAAGCTTCATACTGGGTAAACACGCCCATTAGTCTTTCGAAAAGACCAGCTGAGGAAGTGTGGAAAAGATGGCTAAGGTAGGGCTGTTTTGATTGTTACAAAGGAATGATCTTCATCACCATTAGTCTTATTAATCCCAGTGTTTACATTGCATATTATATTTCCAAACATACAATTCTCATCCAGTTGGCTTTGTACCTTCACAGCTTGAGTCATGTTGTCAACTTTTGTCTTTGTCCTCTTTTTTTCTTACATGAATGTTCTTTAATCCATCCATGTTCAGTTTTGATTTCTTCCTTTTCACCTGCCCCTTGCCTCTTTTTTCTACCATCTCTTTCGGAAAAATTATCCCTTATTCTGTAGACTGAACGTTTTCTGAGAGAAAAATGTAATCTGTGTATTACATAACAAAGCAGTGTCCTTTTTACTATGCATTCTCTTTGCTTTACATACATTTATCAGTTTCTTTTTTCTTCTTCTTCTTTATTTGGTGTGAACATCTTCCTTTCTTTCTTTTTTATTTCCTTCTATACACTCTGAGTCCTCAGATTGCTGAATATTTGTATCCAGAAATACAAAGTTGTCAGAGCATTATCTTGTTTCACAGGGGTTGAGTGATCTTTACAGACAATAGACATATCCTTTCCTAAATGTGTTCTATTTGTTCTTTCCCTAACACTAGTTATTTCAACAGTCCAGACATTAATATATGTAACAGCAGTTCTGCAAGCCTTGCCAATAGCACAAGTGCAATCATCGTCAGTAAGTCTAGATTAACTACTAATAACAGTAAGCAAATTATTCAACTTTTGACATGAGAAACAGATTACCTGTACATTACCTATATAGAGCATTTATTGCACTGCACAAGATATTTGTTCTTTAGCAAATCATTAATGGCACATTCTTTTAAGGAATCCATATTCAGCTGCAAATGTATAAAAAATTCTAAAAGAAATAATAATCAAAATCAGTCACCACAAAAGTCAAAGAGAACTTAAATCAACTTTTAAGAGAAAATCATACAAAGAATATACAGCTAAATATTAAGTACAGTAAAATTGTTGCTCTGACCGTACAAGTTGTGAAAGTCAAACAAAAGCTAGACTTCCTTTACATCTCCCAGTCACACCTCTTTTTAACAATAAAATTCAATGACTCATAAATCAAGACAGGATTGTTTACATAAGCTCTGGGCTATCTTCTCTGTAGTCTGTCTAAAACATATCCCTTTCTAACAACAAACACTGAAAATTAAAGACAAAACGACAAAGTATAAATTAAAGTAAATATTCTTGTCAACAAGTTATCCCTTCCTTCCTACAAACAGTGAAAAGAAATAAAATATAAATTCAAATAAAACTTATTTTACCAGGCAACTGCACAATCACAAACCATGACAGGATTGTTGAGGTAAGCTTAAAATGTTGTTGTTGCTACATCCAGAGCTGCTGCCAATGTAGCTGTTATAAGGAGGTTTGCTTGCTTGCATTCTCAGAACCTTCCAGAAGATGTCAAAGGTGAAATTTTGTATTCTCCCTGGTAGAGAGTTTTAGTTTTTGGACCATCTGATGCAGAAGTCCTTAAAAAGTGTGACAGAGGTAAGCTAATTCAAGGAATCTCTCAGACTTTTCATTCTTCCTTCTCCAAGTTTGCCAAGGGATTTAATGCTATCCTTACAATCGTTTTTTTTTTTTTTTTTTTTTTTAAGTAAAATAAATGAACACAGTAAGCTGCTGGTAAGCAAATGCTTAAAAATCAATGGCAGGGAGGTTCCAAAGAAAAAGGAAGAACCCCCAGAACATAGGACAGTCTAATAAGTCTGAATGACTATCTTCAAGACCCACCTTATCAGCACAGTCTTACTCTACTGGCATTTTATATACCATCAGGACAAAACTGCAAGGCAGCAGGATGAGAAGGACTAAGAACAGACCCTCAGAAATGTAAACTGAATCAGAGGGATTCCAAAAACTGATCCAGCTGCAAGGAACTCCTCAAACAGATCGTTTCACCTTCATTCACAACAATCAGTTGGCAAAATTCTGCTCCAGGACTCCACACAAGAAGGACTGGAAGACAGATGTTTTTCTTCTTTTTCTTGAACAGCAATGTTCCTTTATGCTTTTCCTCTCTTTCCACTAATTTCCAGGGTCATTCCAGAGATTTAGAAGGATTATTTAAAGATCATTGAAGTGAAAGCCCTTCTGGACAATATAACAGTAATAGTCATTCTCTCTTCATTTGGAAATGGCCAGGGGCAGTTACCACAATCTTCCTCACAGACTGAACGTACTCACATAACACAGAGGGTTTTTGAAGTATCCCAGTTCCAAAAAACTGAAACTAACTATCTGGATTATATCTTAATACCTTTTTGGCAACCTTTTTTCTGTGAATGTGCAGCAGGTATTAAATGAGGCAAGAAAACCTACTGCTGGTATATAGTGATGGTACAGAGATCTAATATCTTCTGCGGGAGGTGGGCAGGTACAGGGTTGAAATATTCCTAAGTGCCTGCAAAGCATACTATTTATAGTGTCCTTGGTGTTGAGTGGTCTTCTGCTCCACCTTTCTAATTTGTCTTTATTATATGCCCTTATGTCATGTTATATAACATATCCCTTGTGTATAGTGTTCCTCATTGACCCATATCACATGTCAATGCCATTAAAGCACCATTTGCAAGAGTTCTCCCAGGTGTCTAGTGTCCCCTCCTACCTTGTGTGCTCAATGTTATCCCTGGTAGCTGGTGTCCTCTTCTCTCCTAAGTGCCATTAAGGTACATAGTTAAAGAGTTACCCCTGGTGGCTTATGGTTCCCCATTCAACTTTATTTGTTTTAAATTCAGTGTCTCCAACAACAGTATACAGTATCTCTAGTTTCTAACATTCCTACCTTACCCTGTGTGGTGTTAAGGCAAAACAATACAGAGTATATCTAGTTTCTAATGTTCCCACCTTACCCTGTCTGCTGTTAAGGCATGGAATTACAGTATAATCCCTAGTTGCATACCCACCAATACACTCACATATGTAGCCCCTCACACACACTCATGCATACACACCCTAATACTACCCGTCCACTTAACTCTGTAGCACTTACCTCTACCACAGTGCATGCATATTGCCTTTTGGTCTTGTTCATTACCACAAACAGCAGTAAATGCCTCACTGCAGACATTTCCAGGGGGGATTGCATGGCTAATTAGCATATGTCACTCATCCAGACTGTCTCATTAGCATCAAGTATGGTTACAGAGACAGTCCACTGCAGTGCTGCACATCTTTGTTCAAAGGTACGTATTAGGGCTGCTTCTGAACCTAGAAAGGTTGCTGATCCTTTCTGAATTTGGACAATACTGTTCTTAAACAAATTACTTGCTATTAACAGCAATGAATACATTACCATGTGGAAAACGATACATAATGAAAGACTGAAATGTGAAGAGATAAATTATAATGCCCTACAAGGTAAAGTCCGATTTAGAAAAGGGTATTTATATAGTGATAAGGTTGGGAAGTTGCTTGCTTCTCAGTATAGAAAGAACTACTATAAGAATAATATAAATTGCTTGAGAAATACTTATGAATATGGATGTTCTACACACAAGGTAATCTTTGATATAATGGTGAAATATTTGAATAAAAGCTATTATTCTGATTTAACACTGAATGAGAGAAAACAGCAGGATGGATTAATGAAACCCTGAAAAATGTTTTAAGGATTTTGAGATCATATTACTTGATATTATAGATAGCATTAATGATTTAAAATAATAACTAGCCTGGCCAGATGACTTTGTAGCTGAATTGTATATGACTTTTACATTTGGGTTAACATCATATTTGCTTTATTTGTTTGAGTTTATGACTATAACTAATTGGTTATTTCCCACATTGATGGATGCAAGAAGCAGAGATTGTCTTAATTATTAAGGAAAATGAGGCTAGTTATCTACCTGAACATTATTGACCAATATTTATTTTGAATAGTGATTGGTGTATATTGTTAGAGCTATCAATAAGAAAGTCACTACTTAATGGTATTAATACAGTCTTGATTTGGCTTTTGTCCTGGTAGGCATATGCAGGAATCAGCAAATAATTATAAGCTATTATTTTTAAAAAAATTATATAGATACACATATGCATATATCAAAATTAATGCAGACCATTCTGAGAAATTTAACATAATTACTGGTACAAGACAGGGATGTCCGCTTTTTGCTTCTATATTGTTCTTGAAATTAACCTAGCTTTGTATAAGGTACACTAGCTTATTAGTGGGATATTTATTAATGGTGTATTATTTACTAAGATAACATATGTGGATGATACAGTGATTATTAAATTATTATTATGATAGAGATATAACTAAGACTAAGGAGTTTGTGACTGCAATCAAAGGCAGAAAGATTAGAACTATCTGTATGCAAGTTTACCTTTTCAGGTATCATTTATTCAAGTAATAGTGATCAAATGGTTGCAAAACTTATAATAAATATTATAATAACATTGAGTGTAAGCTAAAATTTATTAAGGTTAAATGTATTTGTTTCATTTAGCAAATATTGTTATGATAATTCTTCCTATTATTTTATTTCCTCTATAAAATGTATTAATCCCTTCTGTACTGTGATACAGTAAAATGAAAATAAGTATTTCAAAATTTCTTTTGTTAAGTGAGTCTCTGCAGTGGCCATGGTCTCTTGGATATTCTCCCAAAGATCAAGGTGGCTTTGCAATGCAAAATATGGTAAATTATAGAATGAAGGATTTTTATTACCTTTATTATTTAAAAACATGTGCACTGATTGGACAAACCAATCAGCAGGCTTATTGTAAATCTAGCATTACTTATGAAAACGATTTTATTAGTCACGTCACAATGTTACTTAAACAGCATGGTTACCAGACTCACAAATACAGCAAGTGTTCTTTTCCACTGTCTGAAACATTACAGCATAAAGATGGTGGGAAAGAAAGAAACCAAAGTATACCTTACAGTATGCTGCTATGAAGCTAGCTGCCATAAAAATGCCAGGTAGCACCAAAGCACTCTGCAAGCATACTGGTCTTATCAAAAACTGATCTAATAAAAAAAAAAAGATGATTTGGGATGCCATGAGAGGAAGCATCCACAGCAATACATATTATGTGGCTACCTAAATAAAAAGGTAAATCAAACAACTAGGGTAGTTATGTATTGTCTAAGTGTCAGCACTGAATGGCTGAATGCATGAGCAGTGCATTTTTCAGAGGTACTGGCAGGAAAGAAGCTGCAGAAGAACATTAAAGTCGACTTATAGAATAGCATTATTTTAAAAATGTAAGCAATTTCTTTTTTAAATAATGGCGTTGTATAATAGCAATAATCCAGTGATCCGCGGTGGTGATGCTGCGGTAGCATTGTCGCCTCATAGTAAGACGCTGTCTGGTTCAATTCTCAGCTAGAGCGTCTTCTGCGTGGAGACATGCATAAATGGGCGTACCTTCATTGAAGGTTGTGCATCAGGGCTGGTAATGCGGCACGTAAAAATCAACTACCAATCATTAGCGGACCGGAGTTCTACTGTGGCGACCCCTAACCGGGAAAAGCCAAAAGACACAAACAAATAATAGCAATAATCCATGACTGGGTGTGGGTGTCCCAGAATTTATCCACAGTTGTCTTCATTTTACTCAGACTTTGCTCTCATAATCAAACACACCAGCCATGGGTAAATCCTGGAATACCCGCACCCAGTCATGGATTATGGCTTAATTATACATCTACTTGTGCTTTTATTAATATTGTAAATATTCAATAAACAGTCAATTATTATTTTCTAGTATGAAATATCTAGTTAACAAATCTAATATTTGTTTGTTATAGACTCAACATAATCAGGAGAATACAGATCCATTTATTTATTACTATAAACCTTA
Organism: Protopterus annectens; assembly: GCF_019279795.1. Classification (NCBI taxonomy): domain Eukaryota; kingdom Metazoa; phylum Chordata; order Ceratodontiformes; family Protopteridae; genus Protopterus; species Protopterus annectens. Next base: position 1,053,777,791 of record NC_056746.1, on the reverse strand, counting down.
TACATCTGAAATACATGCTTTAGCTCAGAGAGCTGTTGTTCTGTGAGAAGCATATAAGATTAAAAAATGTTTCCCTTCATTACATCTTTTGTGACTAACTTTGGGACAGCAATCTGGCTTGGATATAAAAATGGAGAAGGTGGAACATCTCACGTTTTAGCTATAGTATACAAACAATTTGCATAATTTTAATGGATTCTTTAAAACAGAGAAGAAAAGCATAATATTAGAAAAGAACATGCACATTTCTTTGGTTCATAAGGTCTTATTAACATCTACATAGAATAATATTTTGAAGTAAATTAAAATGGGAAGCTACAACTAAAAGAACTTTTCAAGTAGACTTCTGGAAAAGTAAAACTAGTAGACACCCCCTGGGATTCAGTAAACTCCATGTAGGCATTGATTGAAGCCCACATGGAGTTTGCATGTGTGCGCGGTGATGTGCAGTGAGCAGTAGCACTAACTACATATTCATGTTGCACACCACATTTAAATGTAAATAAGTGCAGTTTTGTGGCTGGCAACAGTGTTGCCGGGCAAGAAACTGTGTAAAGCAACACGGATAGCAATCCTGTTTACATCAGAGCACTGTCGGTTAGCGTGCTTGCTCAGAATTCCACAATGATCACCAGGGCTTAAAATAAAAGTTTCCATAGCTCTCAGTCTCAGACTCTTAGTGCAAGAAATCTGGAGAAAGCCCAACATAATAGGGGGACAATGACCCAGAAGAAGGGACAGATTCTACATATTTGCACGTTTAAACATGGAAATATGCTAGAATAACAAGGTTTGTGTTAAGATACATTTTCTGAAGGATTTGAAGTCAGAAACTTAAATGTATGTAATTATTTAGTGACATCAGTCGTGTGATAATCTCAACGACATGGAAGAAAACCACACATTTTATAAGGAACAGACCAAAAGATATAAGGCAAAATTCTGGACATACTGCCAAAATTTGGACAGTTGAGAGGTATTATATGTATGTGGTCCAAACACAGTACAGAGCAGTGTATATAGTGCACAATACTGTGAAATCCCATACCTGGCATTCTGTACTGATGTTATATAAATGGTACATGGACTGCCATGTAAACACTAAGAGGAAGTGTGTGTATTGAATACGGACACAGAGATAAATTGTAGGAATGAACACAGGGCAAGAGGACAGGTGAAACAACCTAATGTACAATAGATGAGGGCATGTCAATGGAAGATACTGTAGCAGCAACCCTAATCACATATCAATATGGTACAGTAGGCACTCCACAGTGAAAATGTGTATTATGTGACTGTCACACAAGGTGATATAACAATGGGGAAGATGTCTGGGTGGTATGCATACTTGCATGAACAATACAGAGGACATCTATCAGGGATGTTGTATACAGTTGGGGTAGGTTGCATTTTGTGAAGCTGTGCAAGCTGATTTGTCTGAATATGAGTGTAATCTCAGCAGAAGTCTCCAGCAAGTGGGACAAAGGTAAATGCTCATGGACAACCTTAAAAGAAGAACACACAATTGTGGACAATATCAGAATAATACTACCAGTAATTCCATGTCTCTGACATAACATATGTGATTTAGAATGATCAGAGATGGTTCTGTACAAACACACTTGCACAATTATTATGACATGTCTGCACTCTATGGGGGCAATCACTCACACTGGCCTGACACTGTAACATCTGCTGGAGGTGTTAGGAGGGGCACTGCTATACCTGTGACATTATGATCAATACAGGCTAGCTGACTGGTGCGCATGGTGTGTGTGTGTGTGTGTGTGTGTGTGTACACACACACACACACACACATATATATATATATATATATATATATATATATATATATATATAAATGACACAATACACATTGTCACAAATGTTACCCATGCCATTAATGTTGTCAAACAGCTATGTATGTACTGTGCACATCACTGGAACAGCTATCATACATGCATCTGGTGTTAAGACTTGACTGGGTTTCCGGACCATCAGACAGTAATGTTAAAGCCACAAATAGAATATCTAGGTTTGGTCAATAAGATGTGTGACACCTTACTGTGGCAAAGGTGCAAAGGTGGTCCACTTCAGTTACACATCACTGGAAAATATGTAGTGAGGTACATGAAGAAGGGTGCATTGTATTCAGTTATTTGTGTGATGAAGGCTGTGAACTATGGAAATATTATGGTCTGTGATGTGGATGTCCTTCACATGCTCAGTAGTTGTGTTACATACAAGGAAGTAGTCATCACTGTCACCACATGCTGGTGGACATTCCACATACCATCTACTCCAAGACACAGGTTATGTACCTATTGATCTGATTATAGGGTGTGATGTCTACATTATACTAGGATTTTCATGATGTAACAAATCCACCCATCTTTTTCTGCAACTGCAGGTGTTGTCATGGCTGTGGCAGCAGTCTTTGGTGTGTGTTGATACTGTCTGTATTATTCTAATATCACAGTTGGAGTCAATGATTGTCCACAGTCTATAGTCCTTCAGACAGCTGCTTGGACATAGGATGTGTATATCATTTGTGATGTCTGTGACTTAAATAATGAACAAGAAAGGGCCTAGCAGACAGTCTTGATGTACGGACCTGATCACCGGATCTGAGATATAGTTCACTTCACACATTTCAATGTATTTTGATGTCATGTATGTGATACAGTGGTCTCCCCACTTGGTGATATAGGTGTTTATGGTCACAACTGACAGTGTTGAGTGAATAGCTCAGTGTGGATTTGTATCAAACACCTTGGGCTTGTCAAGTACAAAAAGATGATAATGTTGTCATTATGCATGCCCAGAATGACCTCTTTGAGGACATCTAACAGATGTAACAGACATGATGTAGCATTAACAACTCACACAGGTCTGTTGCACACAGCTGGGATATTACTAGTGTCCATTTAGTAAAAGGTCCATGAAGACGTGTTGGTCTACCTCATAGATGAGGAGAGACAGGATGTGTCTATACATATATTCATTGGTTGCTGTCCCCCCAACTCATACAGATGCATATTGATGTACACCATTCTACAGGAACATAGTCTTTGTGGAGGGTATGTTGAAGTGTGTATTCAACTGTGTTAGCAAGGTGTATGTGCTGATAGGCGATCTGTGATGTTGTCACAGTCCATTGATTCTGTGTGATAGGCCTGGATGAAGGTAAGACAGTGCACACTGGCTATCCTGATCTGGCCTAGTATTTGGACATAGTTCCCCATGCAGGTATCATTGAGAAACTCACCCAGCTGGGGATTAATCTTTATGTCACTAGATGGGTAACCATTTTGGCACACTGATAGAACACAATTGGTATACCCCAGAAATCTGTGCTTGGCCTTTTACTGTTTGGAATCTATTTCCTGACAGTTCAGGCTAAAGTATACAGCCTTTGGCTTACCATTTTTGCTGATTTCTTGCACTGTGTGTGCAATCACTGAGTCCATCTATGATGATAACATACTACAGGAGGGTGTAAAACTGTAAAATTCCCCAAAGCAGGCAGAAGACAGCTCGATATGCAGCTAAACCAAAAACTGATCATCTGAAGAAGCGGTATGTTATTACCGTGAAAGCGCTAACTTTCTTTCTCTGCAATAAAGTGTTTTGGTACGATTACTTGCTGGTTCATCAAGTTTTTGGATTTAGCTGCATATTGAGCTGTCATCTGCCTGCTTTGAGAAATTTTACAGTTTTACAGTTTTGTTTGGTTGCTGCAGTTGGGTTTGTTTTTGTTGTTCATACTACAGGAGGGGCTAACACAGACAAATGATTGGTGACACAGCCACATGGTCTCCAAATAAATGCAAAAATGTGTCTTTATTTTGTCTTTCTGCAAAATGGAATTCCTTGTTAATTGCAGCATTGACAACAGTCCCATTATGCTGAAACCCAGTGATGCAAGCACTGAGAACACACATAAATAGCAATCTGAACTTTTACCACAAATGTCCAGACTGGTATTGAAGGTCCATGTTGTACACAGGTCTATATTATAACATCAAAGTCTTAAAACTTCAAATGTTATAATATTGAACCCTATGCACTGAATGCTGAAAATAGCGAAGCTGCAGAATATCAAATACTTTCCTAGGGAAAGTATTTGGTGGGCCGTTTCTGCAGCTTCACTATTTCCTCGACTGTGGAGCGAAGGTTACGGAACGGGTTAAGGTAAGTGTGCGAACAGATCGGGTTAAGGTAAGTGTGTGATAGTTAGAGACCTTAGGGTTAGGTAGCAGGTAAGGTGAGTGTGCGATAGGGACCTTAGGGTTAGGGAGAGGTTAAGGTGAGTGTGCGATAGGGACCTTAGGGTTAGGGAGCAGGTAAGATGAGTGTGCGATAGGGACCTTAGGGTTAGGGAGCAGGTAAGGTGAGTGTGCGATAGGGACTTTAGGGTTAGGGAGCTGGTAAGGTGAGTGTGCAATAGTTAGGGACCTTAGGATTAGGGAGCGGGTAAGGTGAGTGTGCGGTAGTTACGGACCTTAGGGTTAGGGTTGGGTTAAGGTAAGTGGATAGCTAGTAGTGTATGTATGGTTTAGTGTTGGGTTTTGTGAAGTGTATGTGTGTGGATTATTTATTTTGGTGTGCTTATGTTGTGTGTATGTTTGTCGGAACAGCAAATTTTTTCCCTGGGAAAAAATTCACTATTCTGAGTGTTCGATGTTATAGTCTTTCGATTTAAATGGTTCAATATTATAATATTTGAAGTTTTAAGACTTTGATGTTATAATATAGACCCTTTGTACACATCATAAGTCATGCAATTGTATTCAGATCTGTGGATTATATTACAGCACTATACTTGAACCTCACCAGAACACTAGGCCACAGGGGTTTCTCACCAAGAAAACACAAGGCCTACAAACCATGCCATGATGTAAGTGGATAGACTGAAAGCCATGTCACTATAATTTGGATCATATAGGATGAATTGACTTCTGCCTGGCCTCCAGGCTAGTCTCTGACCCTACCTTGGTGGGAATATTGCACATGCACAAATAAAATATAGCTGATGACATTAGCAGTGTCTGGTGAGGAGAATATAGCAATGGCAGTGTCCCACATGCTGGTGTAAAAGGTTCTCTGTAATGTCAAGCAAGTACAGAAACACACACACATAACCCAGTTGACTTCAGTGAGAATAGAACCCCTACTGAACCAAGTACACAGACTACAGAACTCTATATTTAAGGAAAGAGGCACAGCTCAAGTCTGACTTGGACTGTCTCAGACAACACTTTATAGCTGATGACATCAACACTGTCTGGTGAGAAGAATATGGTAATAACAGTGTTTCACATGCTGGTATAAAAGGCTCTCTGTAATGTCAAGCAAGTGCACAAACACACATACACACACACAGGTTGACTGCAGTGAGAAAATACCCCATACCTATCAAATTACACAGGCTACAGAACTCTGTATTTAAGGCAAGCACCACAGCTCAAGTCAGACTTAGACAGTCTCAGATAATACTTTATACCTGATGACATCAGTAGTGTCTGGTGAGGAGAATTTGGTGATAAAAGTGTCCCACATGCTGGTGTAAAAGGCTCTCTTTAATGTCAAGCAAGTGCAGAAACACACACACACATGCCCCAGCTGACTACAGTGAGAATAGAACCCATATCTAACTAAGTACACAGACTACAAAACTCTATATTTAAGGCAAGCACCACAACTCAATTTTGACTGGGGTTGTTTCAGACAGCACGGTATAGCTGATGAGATCAGCAGTGTCTGGTGAGGAGAATATGGCAATGACAGTGTCCCACATGCTGGTGTAAAAGGCTTTCTATGATGTCAAGCAAGTGCAAAAATGCACACACACACATGCATCAGTTGACCGCAGTAAGATCAGAACCCCTACCTAAGTACACAGACTAGAAAGCAAAGTACTTTACGCAAGCACCACAGCACAAGTCTTACTTTTACAAGGCTGCATGACAACTTATAATAGATGACATCAGTAGTGCATGTAATAGGGAAAAAGTTGAGAGGCCTGCATGGAGTCAACTTCAGAAGACTGCAAAACTAAAAGACTGAATCCCAAAAGACTGAAAATTCAAAGTACTGAATGATGGAATTTGCCCCTTCTCCACTGTTGTGCGATCTTGGAGTTGGTATATATAGTTATCAGGGGATGTGGGGGTTGCATCAGAATTTTCAGTCTTTTGGGATTCAGTCTTTTAGTTTGTCAATCTTCTGAAGTAGACCTGCTTGCATGACATGGATGTGTAGACATGTGCAAGTATCAAAATACTGGGAGGTCTGCATGAAATGTATGTGTAGGGATGTGCAAGTGCTGAAATACTGTCAATTCATGGGACTGGAGTGGTAACTAGAGCATACACACTTATGATCGTCTGTCTAGACACATGCACACACAAACACACAGTTGACTGCAGTGAGAAAAGAACCCCACTACCTATCTAAGGTACACAGTCTACATAGCTCAGTACTTTAAGGAAGTTCCATGGCACAAGTCTGACTATTACAAGGCTGTAGGACAACTTATAGTGGATGACATCAGCAGTGCATGTAGGAGAGAAGATGTTGGGAGGTCTGCATGAAATGGATGTGTAGGCATGTTCAAGTGTCAAAATTCTGTCAATTCATGTTAGTGGAATGTTAGTGGGTTGGGAGGGTGGCCTAATGGTTACGGTGTTTGCCTTATAAACACAAGGTGCAGGGTTCGAGTCTCCCAAGGGATAACTGGCTAGGCTTAAAATAGCTCGCAAGGGCAGTTAGCCTAATACTAATCTATGAACCTATGAACCTATGAACTGCAGGATACACAATCACTGTTTTGGCTAGACACACACACACAGTCAACTGGAGTGAGAACAGAATCCCCTACCTAGCTAAGGATACAGACTACAGAACTCAGTACTTTATGCAAGAACCACAGCACAAATCTGACTTTTACAAGGCTGCAGGATAACGTATAGTGGATGACATCAGCACTGGATGTAGAAAAGAAGATGTTGGAAGGCCTGCATAGGTTCATAGCTTCATCAGTTCATAGGAGGTTACTAGGCTAATGTCCCTAGAGCCTTTGCAAGCCTAGCCATGTAAAAATCCAAGTACCTTTATTGAGCATAGTTAGATGGTCATTAGCAGAGTGATTGTGTGATCAGCTTCAACTGCCCCTGTCCATGAGGGACATAGGTGCCACCCCTGGGGTGAATTTGCAATCACCTATCCAGTTGTCAAGGATTTGCTTGAATAGGTTCATTAAGAAGCACTGCTTCACATGCAGTGGTAGCCTATTCCAGAGAAGTGGCATTCACTGGGAGATATAGCTGTATCTCCAGCATGTTCTGTTTATGTCACAGGCTAGGTTGAAATCCCTGGAGCAAGTTATTCTTCTCCCATTTGATTTGCCGATACCCAGCATTTCCAGTAAGGCAGGGTCCTAGACTGCTCTGTAGGTCAGCCACAGATCACCTCTCAGCAGCCTCTACGGTACTGGATACAGTGACAGGGCTTAGTCTTTCCATGCATGTCATGTTTTGGAGTCCCTGGATTTTCATGGTCAGAAACTCCTGTGGTTTCTCCAGTTGCTGCAGGTGTTTGGTGAAGTACATACAGAAGGGAGCATTGTATTCAATTATTGGTCTGATAAGGGTTGAGTACAGTGGAGCTATGAACTCCCTCGTCTTGGATGCAATGCCCTTATTTATGAGGTGTACAATGTAGAATGGATTTCTTATCACTATGGACTCATAGTGAACACAGTTTACATTGCTATCAACCTGTGTTCCCAAGTCTCACACCACTGAGTTTGAGCTTAGAGGGGTTCTATGTATATCATAGTTAGCAGGGGTACTTCTTTGCCAAAGGGGATAATATCATTATGATACTGTGTTTTAGCCAGATAGGAAGTGATTCACTCTCTTGAGTTGATTACCTGTTAATTATTTATTAGGGTAAATGTTTTGATAGGCTGATCTGTACTGGCTTTAGAACAAAAGAGCATAGCAATGATTGTGATTATTAAAGGTCTGAAGAAGTGGGATTTATGCACCATGAAACCACTTACAGCATAAAGAGTTGGCTTTACTTTATTCAATAGTGACTTATTTGTCTGTTGATTGTATCCTTGGATGCAGTTGTGGTATTTACTTTTGTCTAGTTTCATTCTCCTGGACCCATTTATTCGAGCCGTGACCTTATTTGTGTTTTGTGCATTTATGACTAATCCACTTCTCTCTTATCTCTCTGTATCTGTTGCTCATGTTTGTCTTATCTGACCAGTAATCTGAGACATGCAGTCTATAAGGCATTCTATATCATTGTCTTTAAGGATGTGTGAGGATATCAAATGGCAATAATATACAGTTGTTAACAAATGAAGGGGATGTTGGCTGTTAATGAACAGAACCTGTGAATTGTGGGCTGCTAACTTACATTTCTAACCTTGATAACATTGCTTCTATACACTTTGTAAGTCTAACCTCTCACAGTCACTAGATGTAGGGCAGTCTGCACTGCTGTTGTGTTTTCCTTCTCCCTACTAGTAATCATTCATAGCTACAATCCATTAGCAATAAACACTATGGAAGTGCCCACACTATGTTTACATCTGTGACACAGAGCCAAGCATTTGGGATTCAGCAATTCTAATGAGTTCACACCTCATTTGCATTTTTACAATGCTAACAGCCCTGAATCTACATCATAAAAAGGTAACCATGCAGCTAGGGAACCTGAAGGTGAGGCGACTTGTTTATGTGGAGAACACAGAAAAGGCTATTACTTTGGGATATATATGCACAGAAGACTGCTGAACTTGCGAAGGTATGCTAGCATTTTTCAGCTATATACTGCCAATGCTGAAATTTCATTTAAGAAACATCTGTTTCATATATATATATATATATATATATATATATATATATATATATATATATATATATATGTATGTATATATATATGTGTGTGTGTGTGTGTGTGTATATGTATATCAATTAGCAAATGCTACCTGTTATTTGTATCCATTACTTAGAAGTGCATTAATGCCAAGGGCATGTTTGTCAGGGCATTTCAATGGTATACATGATTGGCAGTAGCTGAAAGTGGAATGTTCTATGTTAAATCTGTGCATATGTTTCAGGGACATTTCATTTGATAGCACTTAACATTTCACTGATAGTTTGTTAACAACGTTGCATTTGCCTGTTCTTTTGAGGTGGGGGAGCAAAGCTGCATTTCTGCTTTGGCACAGACAAGGATATGTTGCTATTGTTACTCCCCTTGTTTTGCATCCAGCCTTGATTTGTGTGTGAATGTAATATGTTACACAGTTCCTTTTTGTTCATATTGCAAATATCTAGACTGTTTTACATTTCTACAGTGGGTAATAGTGGGTGATACTGAAATGCAACCTGGGAACAGGTATTTTTTAGTTATGTGATACTTATGTGTCTTAGCCTTCTGTTGTGTTTTAGGACACCTAGGACTATGGCACCCAGGTGTCTCAGTCTCCAAAAAACACCTTCAGTGGAGGCAACATGTTGCCTTTCTGCTTGAGAGGGGATGTGGAGATATGTCAGATAGAATGCAAATTTGGCAGCAGATAGTTGCAGGTGTGAATGCAGTAGGTAGCCACAGTAGGACATATGATCAGGTGTACCATAGGGCCACTGATACGATCTCAGCTGCATGGAGGACAGCAACTGCAGTGGTCCTTGACTGTATGGGTACCAGGGGGCCTGCTACAGAGCCAGCACTAACAGCAAATGAAGTGTTCCTGTCCACTGTCAGGGATCCAGGCAGCTCCAAGGAAAGTGCAGAACAGTATGTCCTTCACATTGGTACTACTGTTTCAGGGACAGCAAGTATGTCCCAGGAAGAGCTTCCAGGTAGGCTTATGTAACTCAATTGTTAAATACTCTTGTACAGTAAAATATTTACATCAATATGTTACTTCCGTTTAACAAGAAATTGGCTGGGGGGGATTGTAGACTGTGACAGTTAACAACACATTCTGACTGATTGCACATAGGACTTTGGTTGGACTTCTCTTCCAAGTTCTTGTTGAAAGTATAGTTAATGGACATATAAAAAGCAAAATGTTTTACCCCTGTATTACTGTTAATGTTGATGATGTTGTCCTTACCTTTTGCTTAACTTCTTCCAAGACCATCCAGAATAAGCAGCATACTATCACCTGCACATGGTAAGCCAAACATTTTTGTATCAGTACTGGTAAGCAGTTCAAAGAAATATTTAGTTTATGATGGTGTCAGAACTGGTGTGTGTATTGCTGTACGGTCTATAATAGTAGCACCACTGTTGGTTTGTTAGCATATATTGGACTATGGTAGAGTAGGTATTAATTTTTTCCTGTGCTTGTTGTTTATTATCACAGGTGATCATGACTGTGGAAGTGTGAGACTTCTACCACCTGATGTCAGAGTATCAGCAGACTCTGATGATAATGTTGGCCAAAGAGATGCACAGTTGTGGGGTGCAGAGGTTGAATTTGACACTGAGGGTGACATACAGCCATCACCTGTCATTCCATCGGACACAGCCAGTAAGCCTACAGCTACCCATTCCATTGAGTCCTCAGATACTGGACAGGTGGAGGGTGAGACAATTGATCAGGAAGTGTGGTTACTGTGGCTTCAGTGCCTGTTGACTCTATCCGTAGCCAAAATGAGGGTGAGGTGCCATCCAGGAAGGTTCTTAGAGGTGCTCAGAGGAGGCCTTTTATCCATCCTCCACCTGACCCAGGTTTTTTTTCCAATGCCACTCAGCATATTTTTACAGCCATCATGGAGGCACTGGCACATTTCCATAGGTCCTCAAGAGAAATGCTTAGAGTTGTACATGTGGCACATGCTGACATGTGTGACTGCCTCCACCATGTTGCCGATTCAGTGGATCGGATGAATGACACATTGGAATTGGTGGTGTCTGTGATGGAAGTCTGCTGGGAGGGGGATAGAATTCTTGTAGATGTAGGTCAGCCACATCACCTGCTGTTATCCTGTGTGGCTGTGCTTGATCACACTTCCATAGTGGTAGTACTTCCACTGCTACATCAGTGGTTGAGCATTCCACACCCAGACATGGCAGATCATGGGGTCATGGTCCTGGCTGACCTTATGAGGGGAGCTCATCCAGCAGACATTCAGGTAGCAGCAGTGCATCTGACTGTGGGTGTGGATGTGTCATTGCAACTCCTGGCAGAAACAGTTCTAATGGTTGGGTACGACAATGATGAGCTGCCACTTCTACCATGCATGGCTCACACCTGTCCAACACACCAAGATGTAGAGCTAGCACATAGATTGGCTGTGTTCATCCAGACACTCACACACCAGATTCACCTGGAGGACCCATACAGACACACACATAAAAGTTACATTGTTCAGCCATGAAGCTTAAAACTCATTTTGTCTCACTGGCCATTTGTTACTTTATCTAAATGTCTACCTGTTTCTCTTTCTAATTCACACACACTCACCAACCTTTTGTGTCAGCTTAGGCTTCCTGCCCCCCCCCCACCCCACAACAGCCTGTGCAAGTGATGACACCTGTGTCATATCATTGTTTTCTATCTTTTGGATTTAGGGATACATAAGCTTTGCATCTGTCTGATGCTCAGGGTGCATAGCTGACTTAGTGCTTAATATATCTGCATTTGTGATGTTGAACTGGTAATTGTACCTTTGACTTATATTGGTCTTAGAAAGTCTGACAGTTGATAGCATCAATCTTTTTTGCATTAGTATTGTTATGATCTTGTGAGGGTTATGAAGTCTGAAACTGAAATGTATCTCATCACTTTCTAACTTCTCTCTTTAATGATTTTCCTGTACAAACATATGGTGCTAAACAGAGGGCATTTGGTGACCATCAGTACTTTTGAGAGGTATGACTGTGTGAATCATTTATGCGTGAGGCCTATTACTTAATAATGGATACATATTATAAGTCACAGAAGTCTCTGCTGTCACATGTTAATGTCACTTCTGTAAAAATCACCCACAGTTTACTTGCTTATACTACCAAGTAACAACATGCAAGGATATGCCAGTCATTCGTATTATTACACATTATCCAATGACCCCCCCATTAATATTCCAAAACGTGCAGGCTGATTGGTCAGCATGCACGTTGTAAATCAGACTTATACTAATGGAAAAAGGTCCGGTCGCCCAGACTTTTTCCATTAGTATAAGTCTTTTTTTTTTCTTACAGCAATGGAGAAAGCAAGATCTCAGTTGCTTTTTAGCAAGTGTCTCGCTATGTTAACAGAGTTTAACATAGCAAGACAGCTTTAAAAAAAGCAATGGAGAAAGGAAGATCTCCGTTGCTTTTTTTAAAGCTGCCTCACTATGTTAAACTCCTTTAACATAGGGAGACACTTTCTAAAGCAACAGAGAAAGCAAGATTTCCGTTGCTTTTTAGAAAGTGTCCCACTATGTTAAAGGAGTTTAACATAGCAGGACAGCTTTAAAAAAAGTAACGTAACTTTCTCCGTTGCTTTTTTTAAAGCTGTCTCACTATGTTAAACTCCTTTAACATAGCGAGACACTTTCTAAAAAGCAACGGAGATCTTGCTTTCTCCATTGCTTCCACCCACAGCTCTGATGTACTGCATAAGCGTATGCATGCGCAGTACATCAGAAATGGTGCAGAATACCAGACAGCTGCGGAATGGCAGCAAGGAGGCATTATACAATGCCATTATTTAAGAAAACTAAGTATTTTTTTTCTTAAATAATATCATTGTATAATAGCAATAACCCACTTCTGGGTGTGGGTAATGCTGGATTTACCCATGGTTGTCTTTATTTGGCCACTCGGGCTTTGCCCTCATGACCAAACCACACCAACCATGGGTAAATCCAGCATTACCCACACCCAGGCGTGGGTTATTGCATAAATATATTCCAGGTATAACACTTACCTTGTAAATCCAACAGTTGCAACAGTTTTAGTTCAGAGATGACTCTGATGCTAGCAGTACACAGCCATTACATGGGTAGGTAAAGGTTGTAAGCATTGCCTGGCATCAATGTTACTATATGTATGTGCATAGGAGGATGGTTTTAGACCCTTAAGTAGTGAGTGCACAATGCATTGTCTCTTAGCCAATGTGAGGGTATATTGAGCATGTCTACATCTGCCTACATCCATAGCAGCTGCTGGGTCCTCCCTGAGTCCTCACCTGTGTTTGGCTGCGGTGACGTTGCAATTGGTGGTAGATGTATGCCCCTTCCCCTTGTTAATCCTGCTGAATTTGTTTTCTTAGGATGATGCTGTGTAGCATGACATATACAGTGAATATTTCAGTACATGTACATAGATTGTAGTGCAGAGTTCCCTCACATGGGTCTAGGCACTGGAACCATGACTTCAGCAGCCCAGAAACACACTCTGTGATATTTCTGGTTTGAGCATGTACCTCATTAGGGCATTCTTCAGCAGGTGTGTGTGCATTCCTGATGGGTGCCATCTGCCATGTTTCCAGTACATAACCTGCATCCTCCAGTAAATGACCCTGTGGCATTACACATGACTTGGCAGTTAATAGAGTGAAAGCTCTTTCTATTTATGTGGAGATTTTCCTGTTTTCCAGGTGGTGCCTTAATTTCTACATGTGTACAATCTATGGCACCCAGTACTTCAGGGTAGTGTACTACAGGATAGAACTCCTGTATATTTCTGGCCCTATTCTCTTGACTACAGGGAAAATATATGTGGTCACTGGCATGTTGGAACATAGCATTCAGGAATTTATGAATGATCCTGGATTCTGATGCCTGTGACACCCACAACATGCCTCCTGTTGGTCTCTGAAAGGTACATGTAGCTAAAACTCTAAGTGCTACACATATCTCCATTAGGATGTGTTCCCCTCGGTTTGCTCTGAGTTGAAGATGCAGAGTTCCTGCAGTGTGACTCTATCTAACCTGCAGCATTCTACAATTTCCACATCATGCAGATTGTGATAAGTTAAATGGGGTCTGAAAACTCTTCTCCTTCTTGACCTTGGTCTATTAGCAACAGCAACATAGACTTCATCCTGTTGCACATACACATAAATTAAAGCAATAGCAGTCCCTAACATTCTTTCTGTGTAGACTCCGTTCCTGGCTGTATTCCAACAGGCTTTGGAATTCACAGGGCAAACTAGCACTGAGTTTACACCATTGCTTTATAGCTCATTGAATTGCTCCTCCATCTTGTATTGGTTGATTAGCATACAATTCAGCTGCTTATGTTGTAATTAGCATGCCATGGTGTTTACCTTGTTTTGTTGGCTCTGCGAAGCACTACACATCATGTAGAGGTGCTTACTGAATCCAAAACAGTCTGCTATGTGCACACAGTGTAAAAGGACTGTGTAGGCTTTAATGAACCTGTCCGACAATCTCTTTATGATTCTTTTCGTAATATGTCTATTTAATAAGACATTTTATTTGGAATGCATTATATTCTACATAGGTTGGATATAGTGATACAAACTGTTTCCATTGCAAAACACAAGAAGCAGATTGATCTTACCATTGGCAGTCTTATCCTCCTATACAAGAATGTTAGAAATGAATGGAGTAATTCTTTGTTAGACAGAAATGTGTTTTTTTGATAGCTGAGGTGTTTTTGCTTGACATGCTAAGTAAATTCCCTAAGTATCTACAAATTAAAATTGTCAACTAATATGGTTACAGAAAGATTTATTTAAAAAAATTGAAAATTTGCCCCATTGCCTAATTAGTTGTTACATTGTTGGTATTATCTCTGTATGCTTTGTATTAATTCTCAATGGATATTGGATTAATCTATGCAATTAATCTTCTATGTTCTTTTTTAATGAAGAGTTAATGGAATTTTCTATTCTTTCTGTTTTTCTCTTTTGTTCACTTCCATTTTCTTCTTTTCATTCATATTTAAGTATATTTATGCATAAAGGTTGAAATACATAACTGTAGATATTTTCTTTTATCACAGTCAGGCAACTGAGGTGTACATAGTCAATAAAGTGGCAACAGCTGCTGGGTACAGAGAGCTATCTGTGGATAAAAGTAATTAATTTGCTCAGATCAAATAGTCATTAATCTGACTTTGCAGGAATATTGTGCATTTGTGCATTTTTGTGACACAAACTTGAAATACATTACAGTGGTCATTATCTTTTTCAACAATCATTCACTTGAGCTATGTTCACATAACATAGTGGCTAGAATTGCTGGACAGGGGGTGCTGTCTATAGAAGAAAATGACTCACACTGTTTTCATCAACAATCACTAATCTGATGTTGCAGGATTATTATGCATTTGTGTGAAACAAATTGGAATGCTTTCTTATGGCCAGTGCTTTAGATCACAATCTGACATCTGAGGTGCAGGTACACAGTAAATAAAGTGTCCAAAATTGGTGAGTACAGAGGCCATCTGTGCATAAAAGTGATTTAACTCAGTTGTTTTTTAAAATCACAGATGAGCAGTCATTCAACTGGCCTGGCATGAGCTGTGCCACACAATATGTTTCTTAAAAATCAATGTAAAATTATCATTGGTATGTCTTATCCATATTTGGGGGGGGGGTATGGAGGATGTTCAATGTATCTAAAAGTAGCAAGCAGGGCATAATTTCTTTAACTTTCAATCATAGTCAATTATCAGCATTGTATACAATATGCATCCATTTTTGATGGTGTGCTCTGATAGTGTGTGAAAGCAACTTGCTATTTTTACAGTGGTCCAGCAGGTAGCATTGCCATCTCAGAGTGCTTGGGTCTCTGGCTTGAGTTCTTGGTTGTGGTTCTTTTTGTCTGGAGTTTGCAAGCATTCATTGTCCTTGTTCATGTTTTTTCCAAGAGTTCTGGTTTTCTCCTCAACCCAAAGGTATACAGTAGTTAAGCTAGAGTTCCTTCATTTTGCCTATAATTAATGGGCAGCCTTATGTTTGTGTGTGTGTGTGGGGGGGTGTATGTGTGTGTGTTCATCTTTTGACAGCCCATGGTGTGTTAGGGGGAGTGACAGTATATGTACATGTGTGTGTGTTTACAAACATGGAAAAAATAACATCTGCAGTTTTGTCTATAGTCATACACATTACTGTGAGACATAAAGGCACAGCATGTCTCCTTATCCCTATCCACAGAAGACACCCAGCTTACTTCAAAAGGTCCTACTTTGAGGTATTCACAGAAGGTTTTTATACCTTGTGCTGTGTTGGTTTGGTGACTAGCTGAGGGCAGTGCGGTCTTATTTTTCTAACTTTTGTCATGTTCAGACTTCAAAGGTGTGTATCAGTGGTTGCTATAGCTAGGATTCTTCTTGACAGCAGTAAAAAGTTAAGTAGTTATCTTTTAAAAGTAAGGCATAAAATGCATTACAGTACATTTTGACCAACAGAGCTGTTGAGGACATGGCAGCCCCTCACCCTCCACCCCCACAGCCATACAATGAATTTTTGACACAGGCTTATTATAGAGACCCAATCCTCAACACTTGCTTCAAGATCCAACTAGTCAATTAAAAACAAAAACTGCTCTGCGGTTTGAATAAAAGATCACTGTAGCTTGTGTGGGGGTATTATGGTCATTACTTCTTTAAATGTTTCATAATCAAACCTCTGAAATATGCATAAAAGGTTGACACAGAAGCATCAGGATGGACTATATTACTGTAATCGTTATTATTTCACTTTCCTTACAATCAAACAAGTGCGTAGGTGTCTATCTTTTGGTAGCAGAGACACTGAGACATACTGCTTATATATGTCTGACAACAATATGCTGAAATATATTACTGTGGCCACCTGTTCTTTTATTGTTGTCCCAGTCTAATATCAGAGAGCTACACCAAAGGTGGGTGTCTTTTTGGGGTGGGAGGAGGAGTCATGCTATGCACATGCAGTAAAGCAACATCTTGAAATGTATGATTGTGGGCATTTGTTCTTTAATTTTCATCTCATTTTAACACTGGAGGGGATATAGAAGGTGACTATTTTATTTGTGGGGGGGCACTTTTCCCTTGTATGATTTATGTATCCTCACAAGCATTTGTTTTCTCACTATATTGGGAGCTACTGTTTTGTTCACTTTGAGCATTAGACCTTGCATCCAGCTTATTTCTTCCTGGAAAGAAGAAATAACTGACTTCCTCTCATTATTGTTTATTTCACTTGGGCCATCACTCGACCAAAAGGTCAGAGAAAATCTCTAAAATGCACCTCAGAGCATCTAGAATCTATAGCTTCTTTAGCATAGCAGCCAGCAGATCCCCTGCTTACTTCAGTTATTTTTTTCACAGTTTTTGTAGTGCATTCTTGGACAGTTAGGGTATGTTGACATGATGGAGGGAAATCTGTAGAGTAAGATAAAGTGTAAAATAATATTTTTTCTTAGTCATTATTTTTGTTAAGGTCCTCACTGTATCAAATGATTGGAAAAAAACTCTAAAATGCACATCAGAACATTTAGAACAGTATTGCTTCTGGTTCCCACCCACCTACTTACTTCAGTTATTTCCTCCACAGTTACTGCATTGCAGTCTTGGAGAGTTGGGGTGTGTTGAAAGAATGGGGGAAAATGATGAAGAGTAAGATAAGATGTAAAAAATTTAAAAAAAAAAAAAAAAACGAAGAAAAAAAATCTGTCTTGATAGTCTAGGGAGGCCATGATGGGGGATCCATGAAGATAGACCATTGGGGTATGGAGCTAAGTGGAGGGTAATGGAGGGGTCTTATGGAGCCCTTTCTCTAGGGTGCCATTTTACCTGTGATCAGCCTTGGTAGCAAGCTGCAGTCTGTGGACTAAAAAGAACAGATAAATGTGTCAGCCCTCAGAAGCAGCCAGTATCATATTGCATGTGCATTCTGTCATAAAGGTCTCAGTGTGGCTCACAAAGACTCCCAAATGGGAACACCACCTCAGACAGAAAACACATTGGAATTAAAGCACTCTACAATCTTGCCATTTGGTCTTCCAGCTGCAATAGAAATGTTCATAAAATGCTCATCCCCAGCCTTAATGCTTATCAGAAAAAGTAGTACACATATTGGCTTGTATCTGGATGGTTGTTTCATTCAAGCTCAGCCTGTACAATAATTATTAGACATTCTAGAGATAATCATTCTATTTCTAGATTGTCTAAGTTTGACTAAACAAAACAAAATCATACTTACTATTAGTGCAACTGAAGACATTTTGATGCACTCCTGGTCTCAGTCCTACACAATGGGCAGGATTCACGAAGCCTCTGTGTAAGAGTTAGCAAGTCTTACACGGAGGCTGCAGTTAAACGGGGTGATGTCAGCATGCCATGCATATTCATGAGGGCATGCTGAATCACACCCTAGGCTAACACGGTCCATGTAGCAAAGTAGGGGGCATGTCCGCATGGTGAGATCTGCAAAGGGACACGCCCCCAGAAGAATCACAGTCCCAAAAGGAAACTCCCACGAGCGAGTCCGCGGAAATGTCATGAAACACAACAGCACACATGCCCCTACAGACTAGTAACCCAACTGAAAAGTAAAACGTAAAAATGAACAGTTTAATTTTTTTTTTTATTTCAGAAATGTTTGCCCGTAATTGCGCTCATTTGCGCAGGTGTGCCCTTCGCTCAGCCACAGTTAGCAGTCACTGAAAAAGCATATAAGCTCTAAATATGCAAAATAAGCCAAGTAGTAATAGTGTAGCGGTAGAGACGTCGGTCAAAGAGGAGGCAGTCACGGTTCGAGCACCAACAGCATCATTTTTTATTTTTAGTGAAATAAGCACAAAACAATCCCCTGACACATATGTATATATATATATATATATAATTATAATTTAAGTAAAATACAATGAAATGGGCCATGTTTTATGAAGAACTCTGACACAATAAAAAAATAAAATATTGTATAAGTGCCCATAGTTGAGCAGTGCCCTAACAAGCTGAGTATGTATGCCTGCAGGTGAGCAGTGGTTTAACAGGTGTAATAGGAGTGCCCGGAGTTGAACAGTGCTTTAACACACTGAAAGTGTGTGCCCGTAGTTGCGCAGCATGTCTCACAGTGTAATATGTGTGCTCATAGCCAAATAACACGTTAACCAGCGTAACCCATTTGCGCGGAGCTGCGCAGTGCGCCAACCGGCTTACCGGCGGGCACCGTAGAGCAACCTGTATCAAAGCCGCCTTTAAACAGACACACCTCCTAGTCTGTCTAGACAGTAGTAAAATAAAAAAAGAAGCAATGCCCAGGCTTGAACCCAGGATACTGTGCATCATAGTCAAAGTACTGAACCACTAAGCCATGACAGCTGTACTGAAAACTGCAGTATTAGCATATATATATAGGAATGAATGGAAATAGAAGCATGACAAAGCAGGTTTTGTGAAGCTGATACAATTCCAAAATGGCCAATCACAGATAAGTGTGGGAAAAACGGCATATATAAGCCCCATAGGCGGGAATACACAGCATAACTGATTGTGGAACCTATTTGCAGTCAGGATGGCTGGTGTAGGAGAGGGCAGTCGCTTTCGAGCACAGAGGTGGGGTGTTGAGGAGTCCAAATACATGGTTTGGCTCCTAGTCCATGATCATGAGGCTCAACTCATGCAGGGCCAGGTTCTGTGGGGTGCATATAGGGCAGAGGCGTGGAACTGGTTGGCACATGATCTCACCAGTGCCACAGGCATACCAAGGACTGGTGAACAGGTCTGTCACCACCATGCGGACCTGAAGAGACGGAAGCAGGACCAACTGAAGCATTGGATCCAGGAGGCCCGGCAAATGCCCAATGCCCCACTACTGAGTAAATATCTATGTAATTATGTATGTAAGGAATTATCCTAGCTGATATTATGGAGATGTATGTTCCAATATTACTTCATTTATATTACAGCTGCAGGTGTGCATTCCGCGAATAGGTGAGCCTATGGTGATAGGCTGGAGCGGTTGCGCCACCAGGCAGGTTAGTAATTATATTCCTGTACTTGTTATACAATATAAGTGAGACAGCTTGTAAAAGAGGTCAGTGTAGTCACATATTAATAAAGTTCAAATAACACTAGAAGAAAGATTCTGCTAGCACTGTATGATTAGATAAGTGATGCAGCCTGTAATCCAGAAATAAAAAGTAAACAAGTCTGAAATAGTGACTAGCCACCTGAAGTGTAATATCAGATAACCTGCAGCAGCCTGAAAATCACTGGTAAACAAATCAAAGATAATAGACATGTGTGAAATACATCCCCTTAGAAAATCTGCCATATGAAACAGGCGGGTCTGTTGGAAAGGATTGTTGTAAGCAGCTATGACATGTTAATAATGCCTACAATAAAGTACCAACTTGAATTGTAAAAATAAAACAAGTGAGTGAGAGAAAGATGTATGAATCGACCAAGAAAGCTGTTATACCTTCTGAATAAAGTATACTGCAGTCAGTACATAATGAAATGAATGAGACAGCCACAACCAAAAAGTGAAATGTATGAAATAAAGTACTGAAGCTGGAATGTGTCTGTCCCACAATTTGTATATGTTGCTGTACCCTTGAAATATGGAGATAGTATGGTTGTATGAAATAATGAACATCCACAGTTGTCTATAGCCATATAAATGAAATGTAGCAGGATGCTGTACCTGAACACAGCCAGATATGAAATGTGTATGAATAAAAATGCAATGGATATTAATGTATCAGTAACAGTCCCATCAACAACATTCCTAAGGTTACATATAGGAAACTGTAGTAAGACCTGTAGGGTATATATATCTGCAGCTACTAGAGATGTACAGCATATGTATACGTAGTTGAAGTTGTTAATGAAATATTTCTTCACCCTACCCTATATTCACAAATAATGCCATTCCACAACAAACTGGGTATGTGTATTCACAATCAATTCCTATGGACATTTGTCCTGTTGGTTCAAACATATTTGCATGTAGGTTGCTGCATGTGCCCTGTTCACATATCAAAACCCGATGGCCTGTTGCCATCAATCGACCCTGCATGCTGTTGGATTGTGTCCTGTTGTTCAAAATATGCATGTGTCATGCTTGCTGTTCAATGTTTGGAATTCATGGGTGTTTGGTTAATGGGAATACTGATGCATGCTGTTACAACTAATTTTGAATGGTATTGTTTGTTACTAACCCAAAATGTCATAAAATATGTCTAAACATAGGACAACAGGGAAGGCGGGTTCCAGCAGTCCCACCTCTCCCACCTCAGCTGGCGAGTGCGCCTGGCACTAGTCCCCAGGCCGGAACCTCCTCTGGTGGCCCTGTGCCACCTTCGGGTGGAAGTGCTGCAGGAGATGGGGCTCATCCCCCCTCTGCAAGCGTGGCCGGAGGAGACCGTCCACTCACCCTCCAAAGTGCCCGGTCTGTGGTGCGTAGCGAGATCAGGCAGTCTGTGCTTGAACCCCTACGCCAGCTTGAGGCTCGGGTGGCACAACTCACAGGTGTCCCTGCTGCCCATCCTACACAGCCCCCAGCACAGCCCCGTCCTGGGCTGTGAAGGCACAGTGGCAACTGCCCATGGGTGGGGATGTCAGTTCCACTGTTGCCATCTGTGGGCTCATGGGCTCGCGATATCCCAACATTCGTCCCTGTCAATTGTGTTTCCCCCTCACATGTGTCATACTCCACCCCTCTATGAACCTTGTTTGTCTTGTCTGTTAATCTCCCCTACCTACCTCCCCAAATATACCTACTTCCTGTACCTCACATTCCACTCTCACCTGAAAAAAAAAAGGGCACTCTGTTCCCGCAAAAAAATTACGCCCCATACATAGCTGCCCATTTTGCAGACATGTCTGCTGGACATGTGAAGTGGTAATTACAATTGGCTGTACAACATACTTTGTTGTCCTCACCCCTCTCTCAGGGGTGGAAGGTTTCAAATTTCACACCAAATTACAGAGATATGCACAGCTGTTGCTGATAAAGAAATGGGCAGCTATGGTCCTTTCCTACATCCTTCCTGCAAATCCCAAGCTTGTTTTCCTACTGTCCTACCCTCTTTGTGACCCCTTTTTCACCACTGCCCTATCTCCTCATTTTCTTTTCTTTCAAAGAAATTAGTGCGGGTGTGCGCGAGAGTAAGCACTTTTAAGCAGTAGTAAGCGGGTGCGCGCTTGTATGCGCTTAGCTAAGCATGTGTGCGTGAAGCTAAGTGGCACTGCGCATGCATGAGCACCTCGCAAACCAGTGCTAACCCGCTTAAAAGTGCCTTAGTCACTCTGAATGACAAGGCCTGTAGTCTGCTCAGCAGCAAAATAAAATTCCTCTGTCAGTCTCGAACCCAGGACCTTGGAAACACTAGTCTGCATGACTTACCATTAAACGATGACTGATACACAAGAACTTTGTGCTGAAAGCAATATATCATGAAATAGTAGGACTGAATGTAAAGGGAATATAGGAAGGCTATTACACAAAGCTTGTCCTGTATCTTTACTGGCAATTCTTGTGGATTTGTATAACATTAGTGTGAGAAGAGAAACAGCCATGCTAGTCGGTAGCTAGTAGGTAATAATGTGACAGTAGCACCTTGCAAACCACACACACTATCAGAGCAGGATAAACACTGCCATATTTGAACAGGTAAGAGGCCAGACCTCACAAATGGGACTGAATTACAGGGATGTCCTTGATTTGAAAACAAATGTTAACTGTGCCCCCACTGACTCCCTGTGAAATGTACTAATTGTAGGCAGAAAGGTGTTTTGTCCCACGTAATGGTAACTGTCAACTACTGAAAGTATGCACTACGTGCATGTCAGAAATGGTGTATTCACAAGCACACCCACATGTAGGTGTACAACCCACAAATATCAAAGGAGGCATCCAACTAATAACAGAAGGACAGTATAGCTGGTTACAAGCACTGCATGTGCCTGCTATCCATAACTGTTAGGACAAAGTAGAAGGTGCCACTACTGCTCAGGAGCAAAATAAAATACCCTTGTAGGTGTCAAGCCCCATACCCTGGCCAGACCAGACTGCATGCAGTACCACCAAACCACAACAAACATATAAGGAACTGCTGCTGAAAGAAATATAGCAAGCATTACAAGGAGTGAATGTGAATGGAAAATAGGAAAGCCATAGCAACACATTCCAGTAAAGACACCTAGCAGCCATCCAAGGAGTGAATGTAAAGGCTAAATAGTGAAGCCATAGTAACAAATTGCAAGAGCCACTGCAGTAAACCAGTTACTCCACAAGTCCCACAGGAAAGCACATACTCCCATTTAAACAGTATTAGTTATTATTAGGTGTCAGTTATACACACTGAGAAGAATAAACTGGAGGAAGCAATAGTCAGGTGTCAGTACAACATGCATGTCAGTGCCTACAACACAGCCTGAGATATGAGAGACATACCAACCTTTACGCTCACACAACAGTGTCCACAGCATACCAGTATGGTCCCCACCTTGAAAATCTGAAAGGGCTATGCCTACCTCGCCTAACATTTTATAGCACTGACCTGAAATCACAGTGAGAACTGCAATTACCACACAGCAGGCTGCATGCAATTAGCAAATGCTGCCTAACAATTGGTGCAGAGGCCATCACATGCCCATCTGCATATACCTACAAAAGCAGCCTGTACTCCCAGTCCACACATGCAATACGTTCATTGCAACAACCGGAGGGAGAGACAGAGAGAGAGAGAGAGAGAAAGAAAGCATAAATAAATAAAAACAAAGAAATAAAAAAATAAATAAATAAATAAGAGACACAGACTGCTGAAACCACTACAGTACAGAACAGCAGGCTACCAAGCAGCAAGCCATCAAAATTATCAGTGTCCAAGAAAGGTAATGTAAACTAATAATTTAATAGTCTACATACTGTGAACCCTCCATATGTGTTAGCAGTCTGTATATAGATATATATGAGGATGTGCATAGGGCAGGGGACATACTGCAACTGTTAGTGGAGGCTGGACATACATATGTATGTGAAGGATGCTATGTGCACATAACAATGTAGGTTGTAGTGCAACGTACAACGTAGGTTGTACAGTACTGAATGTTTAGCAGTATGTTAGTGTGTGTATTCGTATGTGTAAATAAAAAAGGTATAAATATATATATTATATGTATATGTATGTATAATTATGTATGTATGTATATATAATGTGCATATATGTATACAGAGATAGAGAGGGATGTAGAAATAGATAGACCCAGAATGATACCACAGTACAAGGACAAAATGATTGACCTCAACAATTGGCTAAGCTTCTGGTGTCATTCTAAGGGGATCCAGCATCTGTCTGCCTGGGACAACATGACCGATTGCTGTGCCAGAGATGGCCTGCACCTGTTGCCCTCAGGATTCCAGATACTGGTTAAGACTCATGCCATCCCTATAGTGCCTTTGTCAGGCAAGGTTCAAATGACAAATACACCACTGTAAACGGAGACATCTGTGACAGCTGTGCAGTGACAGAGACCTGGTGCAAAGCTCCAGAGAGCACCCCTGCATTACCAGGCTTCAAGTCATACCACACCTGTTGGCCACCTAACCCAGAAGGAAGCACTAAAGGCGGAGGCGTGTCCATATTCATTACGGATAGCCACACCTCCAGGCTAGTTGCACAGCATAATGCATCTGAGGTATCCAATTGCAACTAACTCTGGGCAAGAACGCAATCCAAATCGTAGCTTGCTACAGACCCCCCACCATGCACCAGGATTCACACCCCTCATGTCATGATACACTGGAAAGTATTGGGTGCAACCCAACACCCTAATAATGGCCGAATTCACCTACCCCACCATTAATTGAAAAAACTACACCCGTACCAACTCTATTGCTCAACATTTTCTATAATTCATAAATACCAACGCCTTGGATTAATATATTCACACCCCCACCAGGGGCAGCAATATCCCACACTTGGTCATCACCAACATGGGAAACCGGTGTTCCACACAAGAGGTCAATTTCTCGTTGGTGAGATCTGACCACAAGGTAATCAGCCTAGACATCCACATCCCACCCCCAGCCCCAATTAGGGGCACCATCATAACAAACGTCTGAAAAGCCAATGTCACACATCTTAAGACAGAAGTGGCAAACTGCATGACACCCATGCAGATGGACAATAGAGGTATGACTGCTGAATCCTACACAAATGCACTGTATAAGCACTTACACGAGTGCATGGATCATGCTATCCCTAATAGAACCAAGATGTTATCCCCCAGACAAAGGAAGCCAGCCTGGTGGTCCTGTGCCCTAAACAAACTCTACATCAGAAGAAAGACACTGTTGCAAAAATAAGTAATTTCCCATGACTGGAGGAACTCCCTGGTCAACCTCAGTAAGAAGCTGAGATCCCTCATAAAATCCCCCAAAGCTAGTTATGAAAACAAAAGTGCCACTAACTCTAAAGACAACCACAAAGCATTCTATAGCTATGTCAAGAATCTAAATGGGAACAATCAGATCTGCACTGAGGTACAGCATAATGGAACTAAATATACATAACCAACTGATATTGCCAACATCCTGGCAGATAGGTTCAGTGCTAACTTTACCCCCCTCTCACCCCCTAGAGGGCCCATCTCTATACTGGAAGAATGCAAAGTCCCTATAATCATGGCTGCACAGGCAAAATACACACTCTCCAAAGCCAAGAACACAGCATCCATGGGACCTGACAATATCCCAGGCTGCATTCTACATGAACCACTGAATGAACTGGCACCCTACCGCAGTACCATGTTCAATCATAGCCTCAGGCTTTGTAGCCACTGAATGGTGCAACACAACACATCCCACTCCACAAAGGGGGAGCCACGACGGACCACGGTAACCACCGCACCATTAGCCTGACGAGCCTGGTCTGTAAGGCCATGGAATGTA
This sequence comes from Protopterus annectens, assembly GCF_019279795.1. Classification (NCBI taxonomy): domain Eukaryota; kingdom Metazoa; phylum Chordata; order Ceratodontiformes; family Protopteridae; genus Protopterus; species Protopterus annectens. Next base: position 1,053,751,909 of record NC_056746.1, on the reverse strand, counting down.
CCATCATGGAACTCATAAACAAAGACATTGGTAATCTCCAAACTCTGGACCCTACTCAGTTTGGATTTGTAAAAGGCAGATCATGTCTCCTAAACCTGATTGACTTCTTTGAAGCAGTCAGCAAAGCCATAGATGATGGTGAAATGGTTCACACAGCTTATGTAGACCTCGCCAAGCCTTCCAACACCAACCCACATTATGGAATTATAGATAAGCACACTAAACTAGGTATAAATCCCTATGTCATAAGTTGGGTTGACAACTGGCTCACGGACAGAACCCACTCTGTGAAAGTAGCGTATTCCAAATCCGACATCAGACCAGTGACAAGTGAAGTACCACAGGGTTCAGACCTGGGTCCTCCCCTGTTTGGTATCTAGTTCTCCAAAGTGCAGGCCAACACAGAAGGTCTGTGGCTAACAAAGTTTGCAGATGACTGCAACCTAGGAGCCATAATCACAACTCCTAATGATGTGGGCAAACTACAAAAGGCCCTCACTGAGACAGATACCTGGTGTCAAAGCCATGGCCTGAAGCTCAATGCCAAAATGTGTATTGTCATCCCCGTGGTATAAACTCTGTACCCATGAACTACCAGATAGCTGGTAGTCTACTTAATGCCGAAAATATGATAATAGACCTTGGGACACAGGTGCACAGTAGTCTCTCCTTTGATAATCACATTGCCACAGTGGTCGGGAAATCCATCTACGTGGCTCATCTCATCACAAAAGGATTCCCATCCAGAAAAAAGAGGTCATTGTTCCCCTCAACTCATCACTTATTATACCCATAATAGAGCACAACGCCCCTTTTGGTATGTACCTCACAGGACAACTACAACAACTGGAAAGACCACAGAAATACCTCACAAAGAGGATTACTGGCCTCAAACAGACGCCCGATGCAGACCGTCTCAAAAAACTACAGCTTGACACCATGGCATATCGCCTACTCAGGGGTGATCTCTGCCTAACATACACAGCTATGTCAAACCTACAGCTGTTGGACATGCTCCACTCAAATAAATCCCTATCCCTCTGAGCTACATGCTCTAGGGACCTTAACCTTGTCACCACAATAAACAGAACATGCTGGAGGGATAGAGTCCTGTCCGAGACACTTCCCATACTCTGGAACAGACTACCTATGCATGTCAAACAGAGCTCCTCATTAGCACTCTTCAAGAAAGATCCTGATGATTGGATGGGAAATGGGGAATTCACCCCGGGATCACGTCTGTGGCTCTGCTCAACAGGGGCATAGGAAAATACCTTTCTTGGGTGGCGAAAGCCAGGGTACATTTATTGGCTAGGCTTGTATGGGCTCTAGGGCCGATAGCCTAGTACTTACCTATGACCATATATAGATAGATGGATAGAATATGTATATACACATATTATGTAATAGACACATACATATATAGATATATATAGATACATACACATATACAGACAAATATGCATGTGTACAGATATGTATGTATATGAATCTATCTCTCTATCTCTCACCCCCTCTCTCTCTCTCTATATATATATATATATATATATATATATATATATATATATATATATATATATACTGAGAGAGGCACATGTGTGTAGATGTATTGCAACATGTGCCTGTTGACAAAGGCATGTACTGAACACCAGTGTGGATACAGGAGTACCATACCCCATTCCAAAACACTTACACCACTAACCACCACATATGTGGTTGCCTGCCTACTACTGGATGTGTCAGGAGGGAACATGGGAAACAAGTGTACAATAGCCTCCCCTGTGATATTCACAGTGGCACACCAGTCTTGTAATACCTGCACATGGTACATGTCAGCAGAAATGGTGGGTCAGCTAGTGAAATGTAGGTCACTTTACCCCTCTACATCTCACAATGTCCTACATGGTATGTACCTCCCATGACAACTACAGAAAAGGAGAAGGATACAGTCATACCTAACAAACAGTGATAATGCCCTCAAACACATTACCTATGCAGAGTGACTGACAAAACCACAGATAGAGTGCCTCTCAAACTACCGACACAGAGCATACCACTGCTGGATATACATAGTTAGTCACACCCATAACAGTTGTCCAACAACCATGGTAACACCTCACAATATCCCCAGCATAAATGACCTATGTCTGTCATCCTTGGCACCGCAGTTAAGAGCACATGGTGGAGGTACAGGTCCCTACACACAAATAGGCCATACCCTGGAGTAAACCACCCAGCATTACAAAGCAAGGCTCCCCATTAGTAGATGTCAGACATACCCCTGTTGATTGTTATGCAGATAGGTAGTATGCCATATGAGTCACCCTGTGTAACTGTTTGACAGGAGCAAGTAGAACCACATTACATGTGTCCCAAGGGGCAGGGTAGCATAACAGTATGCTGCTGTAGGCCCAGGCCCAATAGCATACTACCTGCTTATGACACAATGCACACACATGTACTCATTGCAATACCAACTATTTGAGGTGGAATGCGTGTGCCACTGACTGTGTGCAAGGTCTGTAATGGTGTGATTGCTCAGCATGACTTTGTGTCTGTCATGGTAGTGTGTGTCCTTGGTGTGAGGCCAGAGAAAGATGTGTCAGGTATTGGGATACAAACATACTACATTGTCATATGTTGTGCTGTGGTTCCCTGTATGTGACTGTGGTGTAGGTATGGATATGGCAAGAAAGACTACGGTGCATTACCAGTGACATTTGTACTGTGCATTGCATGCATTGCATGGGTTGACAATGTTCCCCATACATTACCTTGATACATACCCCCAGTGTGAGGCTGTGCATTGGACCTCAAACAGTGTGCCAACTGCTGGAGTATACTTGTTTGTTGTATGGAGTGTGCCAGGCACTGTCACAGAGTTGTCAGCAGAGCACTGATATGTGGTCATTCAAATGTGTATCCCCCAATAGACAGACAGATGCTATATATGGCAGTTCAGTGATATCACTACAGTGGAGTTTTATGTGTGCCATATCACTTGCTCACATATTTTTCTTTTCCTTCCAGGGCAATGGTGCACCAGCACAATCCCACATACTCTGCTGCAGAGGAAGAGGAGATACACCAGAGCCTGGTGTGGGAGTTTGCCACACTCTTTTCCCGCACCAGCCAGAACCAGCAGGAGAGGGCTGCACTGTGGCAAGACCTTGTCCGTCGGGTAAATGATATAGGCATGCACAACCGGACATATGAGCAGGTACGCCATCACTGCAGTGATTTAATTAGAAATGTCTGTCAGCGTGCGTCTGATATCCACAGGCAACAGCTTGCCACAGGTGGTGGGGCTATACACCCCCCTCACCAGACTGGAGGGGCTCCTCCTAAGTGTTGTGGCTCCAGCCCAACAACAACATCCACACACATGTGTAATGATGGAGGCTGGAGCCACCCAGCAGGAGGACTTGGAGCGTGCAGGTGACATGCCATATCTATATTTGACTGTTCTCTACACTGGTACTTTATGCATGTGTGAGGTGTGTACTGTGTTTGTAGCTATTATCCTGGTAATTATTGTGCAAGAGTGATATTCTCAATATCGGCAGTAGACCTGTGAAAGCCAACTGTTGTACTACTGAACTGTATCATACTCACAGTATCAATGGCACAGTTGTGCCCACTGACAATGAATGTCTTATTTGTGCAGGTCCCTCTGGTGTAACAGCAAGGCAGCCAATCCATGTTGGTAAGTGTGTAATAGCATTCCTTTAATACTAATGATAGTAATAGTAATAATACCCTAAAATGGTATTGCTATGTGTGTGATTGCAGGTGTGTCTGTGTGTTTGTATCTCATGTACTGAGGAGTGTGCATGTGCGCATGTGTGCATGTGTGCATGTGTGCATGTGCCCATGTGTGCATGTGCCCATGTGTGCATGTGTGGTAACATTGTGTGCACATTGTAAACTGTGTTTCCTGTCTTCTTCTCACAGGTTCTGGTGCTGCTCTGGTGGTGTGCAGCAGGGAACCTGAATCTGCTGCTGGGGATAGTGATAATGATGATACCTGTGTAATGGTACAGGGAGGTGTGCCAGGGTCCGTTGTTGGTCAGCCAGTCAACAGTACACAGCTGTCAACCCCATCAATGTGCACAGTCATCCTGCCAATACATCCATTGTCACCAATATCCCTAGGTGATGAACAGCATACAGTGGGCATTGACTAGGGTAATGTGGTATCAGTGGCACATGCATCCCCTGACAGCAGCCATGGCCAGAGTCTTGACATGGTACCACACAGGCAGATGTCCAGGGGTTCTCGTGGGAGCATCCGTGGTCGTACTGCCCCTGTCAGACGTGCCAACAGAGGTCTTTCAAACTCAGCTATGTTCCGGGCTGTAATGCAGGCACAGTCATGTATGGAACGGTACACCAGACAGGGTCTGAGGGAGCTGAGAGCACATCGCACTGCTATGAATGACACTATGCGTGACGTTGCGGCTACCATCCATAATTTCACCGAGGTCATTGACAGATGTTGGGGGGACACATTAGATCTGTTCCACAACTACATGTCCATGAGCCAGGGCAATGCAGGGCGGTTGAGGCGTCGATGTGGATGAATGCCAGCAACAGCAGCAGCTGGCAGTTGTTGCGGATGACAACAAACCCACGGCCGCTCACATAGTGCCAGTACCAGCCCCAGCAATGCTGGGTCTGTGCTGTCATCAGACCGCCCTAGGAGACCACGTGCACATGGCTCTGGACAGTCCCAGCAGGGACATGTCTCTAGTCAACAACCACCTGCTTCTGATGACAGTACCCAATCTGGCTTAGTACCTGATACTGTCCGTAGCACCCCTGCCAGGCACGGGTACCGTGTCCGTGGCTAGAGACAGTGATCTGTATGACCTGGCAGGTACAGTCTGTGGCTGTCCATAAACACCCGTATATGGCGGCCACAAGGTGGAACTGTGTGCATGCATACACACATGCATAATGCTAACACCTAGGGCTAACACATACAAGCACACACTGCATCAACATTGCCCCATCTTCTACGGTTGTCCCTCACTAACACACACATACATGTCGATTGGTTGTATCAGTGGCAGACTCAGGCATACCAAGTACACACCCTGTGCATATGATGAAACTGTGCCACCTCCTGCAATCTGTAACATCGATGCAAGACCAGTTAACATGGTGCTGATGCACAGGGTGACTACATAGATGTGTAGTAATATTACCATGTTGTCAACTGTGCAGTGTAATGATATCATTGTGGGTATATCCCAGCATGCCTGATGCATTAACAGTATGATTGTCATTGTATTGTTTGGTACACCCCTATAAATTACCATAGTGTAATGTCTGCACATCTTTGCATTCTGCTGGTAAGGCTGTAAACAGTAGGCCACCTACATAGGTAGCACAGGGGATAAGTAAATGGAAGTTATGATACTCAATGGTGGACTTGTAAACCGCACGATGCATGCAGTACAACCTCTACTCTGCATGGATAATGTTGATATCTGTGTAGTAATAGACAACAGGTTCAAGACTCCCAAGAGCACCCTAGCACTACCGGGTTACACCTCATACCATGCTTGACAGCCCCAAAACACACAACTAACTATGACAGGAGGTGAGTCTCATTAAATGTCAGGGATACTGTGGTGGCAGGACAGGTAGCATACAGCCTACTAAGTTGGGGAATGCTGATTGAGGGCTCAGTGTCTGTCATTATAAATGTGTATTAGTTCTGGTTTAAGCAGTTGGGCTTCAGGCCAGTTATTTCACATTACAAAGGTTCATGGTCTGCACTCTTGTGGGAGGAGAGGCTGGACTCTGGCCATCTGAGGTGGGAATTTCTGGCTAAAGGCTTATAGTGCCTGCATATTTGAACTGTTTCTTACTGAAATTGGTACACCTTGTTTGCTGTAGCATAGACTAGATCCATGGCTGCTGATTGTAGCTTTGTTTGTATGCTTGTTATTTCCCTGAAACACTAATCCCACCTGAAATGCAGCTTTACAGTGCCTCTGAGAATCCCTAGTGACATGTGCATTGCTTACTGTATGTATGTCCTTGTTTCACTTGACAGAAGGTTAGTGTTTGTCAGTTATGCAATTAAGTTACCTGTAACACATTGCATTTGAGATACCTGGCACTTGCTCACTAAAGCATTTATATATGCCAGCACTAACAAATTAAAACCACTGCACCCTCACAAACTCACCTTACGTACCTTGTTCCCCATTGGCCCTTTTTGTTGTTAATTATAAAGGAATTCCCAATACCAGCCTAGCATGTTCAAAGGTTAGTTGTCAATCTCCTCCACGGTCCAGCTGGTGAATCTGGGAATCTAGAGGCAATGTTACAACTGCCTCATTTACACAGTCAACCCTCTTCTCCTCCCAACAAATTCCACCACATGTGAGAGATGCAACCATATATCCAAACTGCAGGCTAAGCTCTCTCAACTCAGTGCTGGCAAAACCTGTCAGGAGGAGAAGAAAACCATGGTCACTACAATTCCAGTCTCACATAGACCTACCACGACAGCAATCCGAACAAATAAACACACACAACCATACTCTGAGTCTCTAAATAAAGGTCTGCCTATGCAGCAGACACCTCCAAAGCAGACACACAAGCAACCGCTACCCCAGAACAGAACATGTGCAACACATAGCTCACAAAGCCAGTGTGCCGAACAGTCACAGCATGTAAGGCTAAACAACACACCTGCTACAATTGTGATGGGTGCCTCTATCATCAGGTACACTGATGTTCCTTCTCACCAGGCTGAACAAGGAGAAAGTCACGGTGAGATGCCTCTCGGGCGCTATGATCTGCCACATAACACAAGCACACAGGTCACTCCAAGGCATGTACAAATATGACTCAGTCAGTGTCCATGCCAGTGTGAATGACCTGAGACATACCTCCCTGGACTACATGATGAGAGACATAGAGGAGCTCTCTGAGCATGTGGCCCAGACTGGTATGACCCTGACCTTGAGTAGCATCTTACCCTCACCAAGAATGATGCCACGATATGTAGACAAGATGATCAATTCAGACAATTGGCTTATGTTTCAGTGTCATTCAAAGGGGATCCAATGCCTGTCAGCCTGGGATGACATGCTCAACAAGCCACACTGCTATGCTAGGGACAGCTTGCACCTGTCACCCATGGGCTTTCGGATATTGGCAAAGACTCTTGATACACCCATAGTGCCTTTTTTAGGCAAGGCTCAACAGACAAGACCACCTCCATAGGTATCACAAGGGATAAGAAACTAATAGCAATGCTACTCAACGCCAGCAGTGTAAACGTCAAGATGCATGCACTGGAAACTGTCCTTAGCATGGAGAACATCAATATCTGTACAGTAACAGATTCCTGGTTCAAGGCCCCCAAACGCACCCCAGCACTGGCAGGTTATACCTCATACCATGCTTGTCGGCCACATAACTTGCACCAAAACAGAACAGGAGGGGGAGTATCAATATTCATCAAAGATACACACACCTCCAGGTTGGTGGCACAGCACAAAGCATCAGAGACTATCCATGTGCAACTAACAGTGAGTAAGACTGCCATCCAGTTCATAGTCTGGCACACACCACACTCCCAAACCCAGGTAACACACTTGGCCTACTTAAGAAGACATGTATATCTGCAGGTGTCTCCAAACAACAATATATTGGGCAGCTTCATTTACCCACACATAGACTGTGAGCATTACTGTAGCTCCAACACCCTAGGTGTAAAGTTCCTAGAATCCATACACTCAATTGCTATGGAAGTACTTGTTACCACTCCCACAAGTGGGGAATACATGCTGCACCTGTTCATCACCAACATGTGGACTATATGCTCCAGACCAGACGTGTATCCCTCGCTGGTAAGATGACACCATAGACTACTCTCACTGTATATTCACATACCAAATGCAGCCCCTGCACAGAAAACCACAGTCATAAAGTTGTGTAATGCAAATTACATGTATTCACATGAGGCAGGCTTCACACATGGGAACTATTTCAGGTCACAGGTACATATGTCTATGTGGCACACACATACCTCATGTGTGCATTGACATTACTGATATGATCTATGTCATACAATATTAAGAGCAACACCCCACACACATGGACAAACTGTGTGACAAAAACACACAGGGCATTTGTAAGATTCAAACCCCTACCTAACTATGTTATGACACTTGAGAGAGATGCATTAGCAGAGCACGCTATTGGGATTACTGGGAGGTTTCCCTTCTCCTGCTGTACTTATAGGGTGCTGACATCATCAGTGTTTAGAATGTGGAATGTGCATCATGCAGTGTGTTCTTGTAGTTGGCAAAAAGGACATTTCTTTCACACAGAATTGCACACACACTAAGCCCCCTCACCCAAACACACACACTGAGCATTTGCAGGATTCAAACCCCTACCTAACTATGTTATGACACTTGAGAGAGATGCATTAGCGGAGCGCGCTATCCTGTGTGCACTGGGCAGATTGCTGTCTTGTGGTTGGTTCATGGTTGAACACATACAAATACTAGATATGTGTGGCCAACTGCTAAACTGAGACATGGCCTAAGTGTGTGAGCATGCCAAGTTCAGGCATATTCCATGGCTTGTTGCCTGACATATGTCTCATTTATCAAAGTGTGTGAGCATGCCCAGTGTGTGCTTTCCATATGTTGAGATCTTCAGTCCACCACATTTGTGGGTGTGTGTGAACTTCCACAGTATTTCACATTTATAGTTGTGTGTTGGGAGTCATGTTGTGTACATACTGCCCAACTGCTTTGTGTCTGAACCCGACAGGGATTATACTGTGCCTGCAGGGTTTCCATGGGATAGTTTGCATACAGTTGTCAACATCCTTTCATAATGACCATACACTGTAATATTGTATAGTGCACTGGTTCAGTACTTTCACTGTGGTGGACAGTATCCTGGGTTTCAGTCCTATCACTGCTTTCAATATTCATAGTGAGCACACCAGACTGGTTAAGGGCCAGTTGTGCACATATGACCATGCTGCATTTTGTTCGGATGTGGACTACTTACACCAGGCTTGTCCAACATTGGTAGTGTATTCCACAACTTGGGTGGACATTGACAAACACTAGCAATGTTCCCTAGGCCATTTCTACTGCTAGTCAGAGAGTGTGTTTGTCCTTCAACATACATTGTAACTGGAATTTGACATCACATATTTCAAGGTTAGTATAATGTGCCTCTGTCTACCCATGACATAACAGTGATACCCAGGGTAAACCTACCATCTCCCATCCACTCATCATGATTCCTGTTGAGGAGAGTCAATGAGGGACTCTCTGGCTAACCTGTACTGGGAGTTTACTCAAGAGTGGAATGAGCTTCTGGGTTATGGATCAATCACTACAGCATGTCCTATGTATGTCAGTGCTGGGGTTCAGGTCTCTCATGTGCATAGCTCACTGGCATTCAGATTGTACAAGGTGCAGCATGTTCATTGATTCCAGCTTGGACATGGCTTTATACATCAGGCACAGATTGCCTCTGGGCAGGCAGTATGGCACTGTGTGGAGCTGGAGTTTGTTTAATCAGGCAACACATGGCATCTGTTTGAGCTCTTTGATCCTCCTGGTGGGGTACTTTTGGGGTCTTTCCAGTTGCCGGAGGTGTCTGCTGAGGTACATGCCACAGGGGCTATTGTACTCAATTGTGAGGCTGATGAAGGATGACTGAAAAGGCATGATGACCTCCCCTGATCTAGATCTGACTACCTTCATGATTAGGTGGGTATATGGTATGTTTCTGGAACCACTACAGCCACATGGTTGTCAAATGCAAGATATCTATCAAATTGTGTCCCCAGATCTATTATTACTTCTAAAGTACTTAATGGGTTGACACCTATGTGGTAATTGATGGGCACTTACTGTTTATCCACAGGGGATGACTATACACTTTTCTGCAATTAGCTTGATGACATGGCTCTGGCACCAGTTGTCTGTTTCTATGTGGCCCTTTTGTAGGATGCTTGTGTCAGCTGGAGGGTCAGATAAGCTGCCCAGTTTGTAGTCCTCTGCAAACTTGTTCAGACACAGTCCTTCCATGTTGGCCTGTACCTATGGGAAATATATACCATGCAAGTGAAGTCCCAGGACTGAGCCTTGTGGGATGCCAGTTGTAGCTGGTTTGTAGTCTGACATGGCTGCAGCATGTCTGACCATGTCAGTTCTGTCTTTGGGCTGGTTTGCAACCCATCTACTGACATAGGGGTTTATATTTAAGCTGGTGAGCTTATCTATAATGAACACGTGGGGTATTGTATGGAAGGCTTTTGAAAGGTCCAGATAGGCTGTGTGGACCACATTCCCCTCATCAATGGCCTTGATGACTGTTTCAAATGAGCCAGACATGTTTAATGGGCAGGATCTGCCCTTAAGAAAGCCACACTGGGTAGGGTCCAGTGTCTGTAGGTCCCCAATATCTTTATTTCTGAGGTCCATGATGATCCTTTCCATAGCTTTGCAGACCAAGCTTGTTAGGATTCTGGGGTGATAGTTTGCAGTATCCATTGAGGCACCACCTTTGTGGAGAGGGACCACTGTTGCTGTACACTGCTCTTTGGGCACATATCCTGTGGTAAGGCTGAAACTGAGCAGTAGTGTTATTTGGCATTCCATTCTTCTTGGAGTTCATGTTGGATACAGCCCAGGACAGCATCTCGTACCATTGATGCTGTGTGTCTTGCTTTGAAGATGCTGCCTGTTACCTCAGCATCTGCAATGTCAGGGGGCCAGCACTTTGCTGGGATAAAAATTTGTCATTTGGGGGGGGGGGAGTTTGCACTGAACCTGTCAGGTTGGATGTTGGCAATGTGTGTAGGTTTGGTGTATTGTTTGTAATATTTGGTAATTCAGAGCATATCTGTGAATTCCCAACAAGGTTCCTACTATCAGTTAAGACAGCCTTGTGATTATCCTTAGTGTCCTGTACAATTTATATCTCCATAGGTTCATAGGTTCATACTGGGCTATCTGCCCTAGGGCATTTATCAGCCTAGCCAGAGTGTGTGTGGCTTTTGCCACCCCTTGCTATGTGAATATTATGGCCATTTAGGGTTTACTTTACTGTGCCTCTGTCTAGATGTGACACACTGAAGACCCCAAGTGTAAATCTACGATCTACCATCCACTTGGCAAGATTCCTGTTGAAGAGAGTCAGTGAGGGGCTCTGCCTAACATGGAGTGGGTTCTGTTCCAGAGTGTAGGAAGCCTCTGGGTTAGGAATCTGTCCCTCCAGCACATCCGATTTATTTATGTGTTGAGGTTGACATCTGTCACTCTCACGGCTCTAATGGCTTTGGATTTTCTGAGGTGGAGCATGTCCATCAATTCTGTATTGGACATGACCTTGTACATCGGGCATACATCGCCTCTGAGTATGCAGTATGTGACTGCATACAGCTGGGGTGTTGTCAGCCAGGCAGCATATGACACATGTTTGACACCCTTTATCCTCTTGGTCAGGTACTTTTGAGGTCTTTCTAACTGCTGCAGGTGTCGGGTATGGTACATCCCAAATGGGGCATTGTACTCACTTATGGGCCTGATAAGAGAAGAGTATAGGGGCACAATGACCTCTCTTGATGTAGATGTGAATCCTTTCATGATAAGGTGGCCAATATAGGTGGTCTTCCTAGCCATGTTGGCAAAGTGAGTGTTGCATGTGGGGTTACTGTCCACTTGTGTCCCTAGGTCCCTGATTACTTCTTCCATATGTAATGGATTACCACCTATGTGGTGATTTGTGAGTACCTTGTTTGGTATTTGGGGAGACATTCATACTCTCCAGTGTCTTCAGGGAGGCTGAGTGGTGTTCCTGGGTCTGAGAGGGTGGTCTCTAGCATGCTACAAACTGTACAGCGGTTTTGCCTACAGTTAGTTGCACATGGATGGTCTCTGATGCTTCGTGCATTGTCAGTAACCTGGACGTGTGGGTATCTTTGCTGAATATGGATACTCCCCCTCCTTTTGTGGTTTGGTCCAGGTTTTGGGGCCGAAAAGCATGATTTGAGGTATAACCTGGTAGTGCTGGGGTGCTCTCAGGAGCCTTGATGCAGGTTTCCGTCATTGCACAGACATCGATGTTCTCCATACTGGGGAGGGCCTCGAGAGCGTGCATCTTGTGGTTTAGACATCTGGCATTGAGCAGCATTACCCTCATGTTTTTTCCACTTATGTTTTCTGGGGAGGTGGGTTTGTCTTTTCAGCCTTGCCTACAAAAGGCACTATGGAGGTGACAAGAGCCTTAGCCAATATCCAGACACACAGGGGTGACGGGTGCAAGCCATCCCTGGCAAAGCAGCGTGGCTTGTCAAGCATGACATCCCAAGCAGACACACATTGTATCCCCTTGGAATGACACCAGTAATTGAGCCAATTGTTAAAGCTGATCATTCTGTGTTTGTACTGTGGTATCATTCTTGGTGGGGGTAGGATGCTGATCAGGGTCAGAGTCATACCAGCCTGGCCTACATAATCGGAGAGCTCCTCTATGTCTCTTTACATGTAGTCCAGGGAGGTACGTCTCAGGTCATTCACACCAGCATGGACAATGACTGAGTCATATTTGTACTTGCTTTGGAGTGACCTGCATGATTGTGTTATGTGGCAGATTGTAGCAGCCTACAGGCAGCTTACTGTACCCTTTTCCTTGTTCAGTCTGGTGAGCGGGACATCAGTGTGTCTGCCTATGGAGTCACCTATTACAAGTGTATCAGGCATGTTGTCTGTCCTTACGGGCTGTGACTGTTTGGCACACCGACTTTGTGTACTGTGTGTTGCATGTGCTATGTTTGGGGGTAGTGGTTGCTTGGGTGTCTGCTTTGGAGGCCTCTGTTGATTTGGTGGTTTTTAATTATAGCCTCCAGGAATGTTTTTGTGTGTTTATGTATTTGGTTTGCAGTTGTGATAGGTCTATGTGAGTGGGTTTGTGCTGTGTGTGGTTACCTTCTCTTCCTGACTAGTTTAGACAGTACTGAGTTGAGTGAGCTCAGCCTCCAGTTTGGAGACGTGCTTGCATCTGTCACATATATTTGAATTTCTTGGGGGGTGGAGGGGGTTGTCTGTGTACATGGGGCAGGTGTAACATTGGCCAAGATTCACAGATTCAACTTGTTGTAGCTGGCCTTAGGGGATATTATGACTGGCCATATTTTATTTCCATAATACTGATCAGAGATTACTTCCCTTTTTGAGTTTGCTCTATCATGTGGTGACTTCCTCATTCTCTTGCATGGTTTGGTAATGGCTGTGGTCCACCATGCCAGATGCCTGTGTGTATGGTATTGGGCCTTGGTTTTATTTGGGATTGCATAATCCATACATTCCTGACTGTGTTCATAGAATGCATTTATGAAGGGTTCTGAGGTGTGGCCCATATTTTCCACAGGCACAGGGCCTTTAATGGATTCCACATCAGTTTGGAGGAGTGCAACATTTCCTTTACACATGTTTTTCACTGTGGTTTTCTGGACAGGGACTGTGGTCCAGCTGTGAATATCCAGTGTGATTACTCTATGGTCTGATCTTACCAGTGAGGAATACACTTCTCATCTGGCCATAGAGTACCCATGTTGCTGATTATCACATCCAGTATGCCTACCCCTCTTGTGGGAGTGGTACATTGTTCCTGAGCATGTTGGTTTTTGGATTCTAGGAACCTTTGGCCTAGGGTGTTGGTGCTGGGATAATGCTCTCAGTCTATGTTTGAGTATTTTCAGTTACCCAATATAATGTTGTTTGGAGAGCTTGATATTTCCATGTGTTCCAGTGTAGGCCAAGTGCAGTTCCTGGCATTAGGAGGGTAGTCTGTAGCAGGCTACAAACTGGCAGGCAGTCTTAGCCACTGTTACTTGAGCATGGATAATCCATGCTGCTTCTTGTTGTGGTACCAACATCGGGGTGTGGTTATCCTTGACAATTATTGCTACTCACCCTCCTTTTGTAGTTTGTTCCATGTTTTGGGGCTGTAAAGCATGGTATGAGGTGTAACCTGGTAGTGTTAGGGTGCTCTTGTGAGCCTTAACCCAGTTTTCTGTTACAGGACAGATATCAACATTCTCCATGCTGAGGGGAGTTTAGACTACATGCATCTTTCAGTTTGGACATCTGGCATTGGGTAGCATTACATCTAGGTTCTTATCCCTTGTGATACCTATGGAGGTGGAGCATCGTGCCTTGCTCAGCATGTCATCCCAGGCTGGCACGCATTGGATCCCCTTTGACTAATGGCAATACTTAAGCCAATTATTGTAATTGATCATCTCATCTTGTGGCATCATGCTTGGTGAGGGTAGGATGTTAGTCAGGGTCATCATGTTTGCATATACTACATGGTGTTGCATTGCTTAACACATGGCAATCATGCCTCAGGTGGTGCTGCAGGGCTGTCTATGTTGGATGCACATACTACACTCCCTGTACATGTTTGATAGCAGGTTGTGTCAACTTAGGCATCCCTTTTACTATATGTGTGAGTCAGAGAGAGGTATCATTTCCTGGGTTCCTACTGAGCCAGAGTATGTGCTATGCGTTACCACTTTGCCAAGGCCAAGGCATACTGGGCATGCCTCCTTCTGCCTACTGGGGCAGGCTCAGGTTGTTCCTCCTCCGAGTCACGCTCTGCCTGTGATTGGCTTGACAATGGTGGGGGGCTGTTTGGCCCAGCCCTATGCTGGTCCTGTTGCAGCTGTTTTCACAGAATCATATTATGTAGCATAGCACATACCATGATGATTTGGGGCTGTTTGGCCCAGCCCTATGCTGGTCCTGCTGCAGCTGTTTTCACAGAATCATATTATGTAGCATAGCACATACCATGATGATTTGGGTACATGTAGTTGGTGAGTACTGCAAGGCTCCACCAGATGTGTCCAGGCACTGGAACCGTGACTTGAGCAGCCCAAACACATGCTCAATTACATTTCATGTTTGTGTGTGTGCCTCGTTATGGCGTTCTTGTTCAGGTATGTGTGCATTTCTGATGGGTGTCATCAACCACGGCTCCAGTGCATAGCCAGCATCCCCCACCATGTGACCATGTGGGATGTCCCCATTGGCAAATGTCTGGTACAGCTGTGTCAGATGCCAGATATGTGAATCGTGGTAGCTTCCAGGGCAGCCAGCACACACATTCATTATTATGCCCTGGGCATCACACACGACCTGGCAGTTGATGGAGGGGAAGCCCTTGCGGTTAATGTAGGCCCTACCCCGCTCACCGGCTGGTGCTTTGATGCGTATATGCGTGCAGTCTATTGCACCCACTACCTCAGGGTATTCTGCTATTTGCTGGAAGAGATGCATATTGCTGGCCAATACCTCATGGGAATTGGGGAAATATACATGCTCACCGACATGTGCTGACATGGCGTCCAGGAACTGGTGCAGTACCCTGGATGCTGATGCCTGGGATATCCCCATCATATCACCAGTTGGTCTCTGGAAGGTACCTGTTGCTAGTATTCATAGGCCAACACATACCTTGGTTTCCACTGGGATGGGTTCCCCTCTGTTGGTTCTGTGTGTGAGGTGTGGCCTGCACAGCTCAACAATTTGCTGCAGGAGGTCTCTGTCCACTCTATAGTGCTCCATTATCTCCAGCTCATGTAACCCCTGGTAGGTGACCCTGGGCCTGTACACTCTTCTCCGTCTCCTCACTGTGGGTTGTCTGGCAGCATTTGCATAGTCACCACCCTCAGCAAGTTGCATATGTCTCCTTATAACAGCTATGGCAGCCCCTAGCATTTTTGGTCTGAGTGAAGCTTTTTCAGTATTCACTTCTAGTAGCTTACTCCTCTGTTGCAGTGTCTCTTGAGAGAAACATTCTGCACTGTTGTTTGCAGTGTTTTAAGTGCTGGGCTGGGCTACTGTTCTGCCTGTGTAATTGCCTGCTTCTGATTGTTTTCACCTGCTAGCTCTGCCAGTAATTTCTGCTAGCTTCCTACTATTTACCATGCTTCCTTTTTCCCTTCTGTTTCCTCAGGGGGGAGCAATGTGCATACCAGTATAAACACGCTCACAGTGGCTAACACGCGAGCACACATGCTTAGACGGACTAGAATCTGCTTATTCGGGTTAAAACGCATGCACACCAGTGCAAACACGCTTACAGATGTCTAAACAGGCTCCTACATGCTTATTTTGCCTTAAACGCATGCACTCACGCTTACACGCGTGCACTCTGTCTTACTCGTGCCTACCAGCGCGCACACGCGCACATGTATGCCCAGCAAGAAACTCTGGTGTTATCCATTGTGTACACCTTCCATTTCTTGTCTTTCCCATGCCTACTTGTTGACACTACTCTTTCCATGATGTGTGACTGACAGCTTTCACATGCCACTGTGCTCCAATGAGCTGCATTCCTTTCATACATTCCCCCCTGTGATGTCACCTATCTCTTACTCTGTTACTCCCCCTTATCCTACTCCTACACTGCACGGATTGTGCTCATTTTCTATGTAACAGTGCGATTCACTATCCTACCACTCATTTACATAGGATTGCCTATTAATGCTTAGTTACATGTCTTACACTCCGCGTCCCCCCTTAGCACCCCCTACTCAGTGGCCATGTTGTTTTACCCTGCTATTCCCTTCCATTGTATACTCATGCTTTGCATTAACCCACATTTGTGGGTTTAATGTTTTTATTTTTTGTTTTTTTATAGCGCAGCCTGTTTGCGTGAAGCTGCGCTACGTTTAAACATCGGCGATCGCCGAAAAAAAAAATATTTTTATTTCATGTTTGCATCAGGGTACATTGCCAGTGGCCACATATTTGGCCATTGGCATGCTGCCTGCAACATTTGCAACCTTTATTTGGAGCTGACATGGCTCCATTGTGTTATTTGCAGAACGGTACTCAATTATCAACTGAGTACATTTCTGCAGGTAACACGGCTCTTACACGGGCAGGTTTCTGCTTCCTGGATCGCGGATTAACCTGATTTGCATGCCTTTCGGCTGCAAGTGAGGTAATTAGCATATCCACACCCTGCCCGTGTAAGAGCCGTTTTAGGTGCTCTCTTACATGCACAATCTGGCTGTTCCTGGATCGCGATGGCTGCATGGAGTCTTACACTACTCTTAGACTCCATGCAAGCCATCATGAATCCTGCTCAATGTCTTTCTATACTAGCAGAGAGTGTACAGAGCAGTATCCTTGTTTCAGTCCATGCAGTCAGCAAGGCCATTTTTGGTGGTCCTGGGCCATATGTTGCCTATTATGATTGTGGTGCCTAATGCCAAGCTTTATGTAAGGAAATGTCAGCATTATTTGTCGTTTGTGGGATATGGAATTCTTTCTGTCACTCTCTCTTTCTCAGATATTGCATTTGGGTAAAGGAATGCAACTGAATTGATGATAACAGATATCACAGTTGGATGTGGGCAAACCTTTCCTACCGTCTCAACCAATAGCCTCCTTAATGACAGATGTTTTAGTGGCAATTTGGGCTGCTCATCTTTTAGAGCTGCCACAGTCCAGTGATGCTGATCTGTGCAAAGATGGATGCACATCAAATTGCAAAAACTATTAGCAGAACTCCTAGCTCTGTAGACATTCTGGAACAGTCTACAGCAGGAGTATTTCAAGTTAACACTGGCAGTTTGACCATCATGTTGTACATAAACAAGTCAAGCAGCAGAGATTTTCATTGTCTTTGCAGCCTGCCAATACAATTTTTATTTATGTATTCGTCATTTGTTAACCGGGTTAGTTGACTGAGTCAAAGGCCCATTTTCAGTGGAGACCCAAGGAGAAAAGCTCCCAAATATTGCAAAAATTACATAAATTCAAGATTACACCAGCAGAAATTACATAAATTCAAGGCTGTACAATTTGAAAATTGGCAGTTACGTGGAATGAGTATAGAAGATAAAATTGCAAATTATACAGAATAAAGATAGACTTGAATAGGTAACACAAGATAAACTACCTAAGTAAGTCTAGAGTGGAATAAGTTAATATCTGTGTTAGCATTACATTATATTACATAAAGACTATCTAGATACAAGAAGCTGGCCTTAGGCATAGGCCAACTAGGCGGCCGCCTAGGGCGCCGGTCTAGCAGGGGCACTTTTCTAGTATTTATTTGATGTAGTTAGACCAGGATGGGGGCACCAGGTAGTGTGGTGGGGGGCGCCGTGGAGCCCTTTTGCCTAGGGCGCCAGTTGACCTAAGGCCGCTACAAGATCCAATGTGTTTGGAAAATGACATTTTCTATGGATCACAATTTACAGTTAGCTCATTAAACAGACACAAAAGATCATTTTGCAAATAGTTTGATATGAACATAAGAAGCAAATTCATCCTCATTTCATTTGAGGGCATCTTTCTTCCTTTCCAATGTAACTTGTCGAGTATAACTACAAATAACAAGCCTTCGATCACTATTATCCATGGGAACAATCACTGCCAGTATGGTTGCTAAGTGTGTGATGGCTGATATTTCTTTCTTTTGGAATAATTCTCTTTCTTATGTTTATATAACCAAGAAGTTGGTATGTATAAATATGGGGAGGTGGAGGCTTGCTGCTCACATGGAAGTAAGCGGCAGGGCTTAATTCCATTCAGTTTGCCCTCTGGCAAAACTGTTTACATTTAATTTGTTCATGAGCTTGATTTCCAGACCCATTGTACTCAACAAGTTTGCTCCTCACCGAGTTATAACTCTATGAGTCAGAATGAAAGTACTTCTAGGGCCTGTTTTATGCTTGATGACACAGGGACATAGCATCTGTGGAATGCTTAGTTTTGAACTAGAACCGTCGCACACACCCACACACATACACACATGCAGATACATACACACACATTCATATTTACTGCATATAGAGTACATAACACATGAGGTTGCATCAATTTACTTCTTGTCCCACTTGCAGCACAATAGATAATCAGATTCACTGTTGTCAAAGTGTTCCATAAGATTAATAGTTTTCATATGATAAAACTGTTTGTTTTTTAAGTATTTTTATGTTTGAATTATTTAGGGAGCCTAGACAGAGAGTATGAGTTTCTGTTAAAAAGAGTATAATTACAGAAAACCTGGCTTGTCAGTTTCTCCTTCTTGCAAACTGAGAAAATTAAGTGGTCTGTTGACTTCAGTTCCTAGCGATAAAGTCTTGCCAAAATTCCCTTGAGAAAGATATTACAACACAGTTGTTTGGCCTGCACTTAAAATTCAAGTTTCCTTAAGATTGTTCAGTTGTGATAGTAAGCAACTGAGCTGTCAGTTTCTTTAGGATATTAAGTTGTGCTAATAAGCAACAGAGCTGATCGAAACTAGTATTTGCTTTTCAGGTTTGAGAAGTAGATGTGCTCATGTAAGCCAAATCACCTAGAATACAGATTGACATTAAGACTGTATAAAAAGGCAGCAATAAAACCTTTAGTGAGTAAGATTCTTGGTACTGACTATAGACAGTAAGAAAATATTTTAGAGACCAACAAAAAGAAATGTCCCAGCTGAATGTGTGAAGGCTTTGCCCTGTATCAGTGTCAGACTGAAAAATATGCAATTCAAAAATTATTAAACAGGTAAACTTTAAAGTTTAATTTTTCCATTTTCTCCCTTACTTTATTACATTAATATCTGATGTAGTGAATTGTCTGTCTAAAATAATGCATTCAATATCAGAATTTTGCTAAAAACCTTCTGCTAATATTTATCATAGAAATGTTAATGAATGAGATGATTTGTATGTATATTCATCTTTTTAAATTAGACTACACAACAAAGAGAATTAATATGTTTTTGTAGATTTCTCCCAGGCTATATGATGTTGTCATTTTTCATCTGGAAGAGTGGCAAGTTTTAACTTCTGTAGTTAGTCTTACAAAAATCAATAAGGGTTGAAATTATACATCCCTTAACTGGATTTCTACTCATACAGACAAAAAATAGTTTGATATAATCAGAAATTGTACTAAATCATAAAATAGCAAGGGTGGGCTGCAGAAACATCCATATAATCCTATATGGACTTTTTATTCAAAAAGGATTAAGAGAGAAATTTTAGGAAAGAAAAATGCTTAATGCAAGAAAAACTGTCAAAAGCTTCAAATGCAAATCTGAGTTCATTAATACAACAAATCCATGAACAACATTATATGGACAAAGAAACTTTGGGCCTTCGGAAAGGAATTAACTGATGAAGTACAAAAATATAAAAAGCAAAACCTAGAGATTTTTGAAAGATATAAAAAGGAAGCAAGGACGTGAAAAAGAAAGAAAGAAGTGATACGGAGCAATATTTATTTATTTATTTGGTTTGCCCATTTTCAGCGGAGGCCTTGCGAGACAAGCTCCATAGATAATAGAAAAGATTATATCAAGTAGCATGATTGCATAACAATAGAAATCTTATCTTAGTACATTATAAATTGTTGTCTTGCACAATTAGCAATGGTTACAGTATATCCAGCAGCTAATACAGTGGACAGAAAATCATTCTTTCAGACAAGATACAGAGATACATTTTGTGACAATGAAGAACAAAACATTTTGAGATAGGACAGAGTACAAAAAATAAAGGTAAAGTAAGACCTGTATTTGTTAATTTTGAATAGTGTGGCAAGGTTGCAAGCAAATAGCATAGCTTAGGTGCCAAACAAGGTAAACAGGGGGGGGGGGGTGATGTTTAGTTTAGTACAGTATGAAGCAGATAACATAAATAGTTACAGGATTTACATTTAGGGGTAGCAAAGTATTCAAGATAGTATACCTGCTATGGAGAGAATAGACACTACAATTAGATATAGGTTATACTGTTAGCCATATGAGAATTGTCATTGGAGTGCCTTTCTGTGTAGGTAGTTTGTGTTACAAATTGTTATGATAAATAGTGTTAGCAATTTAGCCTGGGATGGTGCAGATACATATCCATGAGCTAGTGGGGTTTGAGAAGGATTTTAAATTTGGCTTTATTAACTGTTGATCTTATGTTAAGTGGTACAGTGTTCCAGATTTTTGCAATGTAGTTGGAGTATAGGGATTCCCCAGAACCATTTTTGCTTCTGATAATGTCCATTAGTGCGTTGTTACTAGACCATAGTAGGCGTTTTCTGGAGTACTGGTTTAGTAGGCCTTGTAGAACTAGGGTTTTTTCTTGTTAGTAAAATATATGATGGGCCATACTAAGCTGGTTAGGGGAAAACAGATATGGAAGTTCAAGCCAAGATAGATGTTTAAGGGCTTGGCAGTGAGTCCTAAAGGCTGAGTCAGCAGCAAACTTTGCTATTTTCTCATAGCAGGTGTTTCATTTGGCTAAGTCTGATTTGTTAAGGTTGGTGACTATAGGGGATGCATAAGAAGTGTGGAGACTAGGTAGGCTCAAGCAATAATGGTTTTAGTATTATTTGAAAGGTACTGTTTGCATCTGTATAGGGTTCTAAGTTTTTTGTGAACCTTTTTATTGTCCGAGCTATGTGTAAGTCGAACTCCATGTTGTGATCTATGACACCTACAAGTTTGGTATAGGAGGTGGGAGTAATGGGGGCTTTGTTGCTTGAATGTATTTTGAATGAGGGGTTGGGATGTGTGACTTTTGTCGGATGAAATATCACCAGCTTAGTTTTGTTTGGGTTGAGTATGAGTTTTGCATCTGATAGCCATGATTCAACTGCAGGAAAGGATTATTGTGTTATTTTTTGCAGTTCTGGAAGAGTGGAGGCAGAACAGGTTAGGGTAGAGTCATCAGCATATTGGAGCAAAGTAGCATGTAGGATGGAAGTGTGAAGGTTGTTGGTGAATAAATTGAAAAGTAGGGGACCAAGGGTAGACCCTTGTGGAAAATCCAGAGTGACAGGAACAAGAGGAAATAGGTCATTATGCCATTTGACAGCCTGTCTGCAATCTAATAAGTAGTCTTTGAACCATGCAAGGGTAGGGCATCCTTAATGCAACAAAGGAGAAAGCCTTATGCAAAGGAATTGATACAAAAAAGCATCTCCAAAGATATTTGAAGAGAAATACAGGCAAAGCCACCCAGATATGAAGAAGTTCACAATACAAAAGATAAGATCGCAAAGGGAAATAACAGAAGATTAGTAAAGTAGAAGTTAAACAAACAGAAGCTGAAGTTATGGAATACCTGTGAAGTGAAAGATTTAGTGTAAAAAGTCCAGCACTGCTTATGTCAATGCATGATGGAACAAAGAGTTCCCAAAGTAAGGAGAAACAGGTGGAATAGGAGACATCTGAAGTATAATTATGGACATGGAAAAAAAAAGGAGATTTAATATGGTGCAATATTCATGCAAAGGCGAAAGTAAAACTAATCAATACAAAAAGCAGCACAAAAGAGAAATACAGCCAAAGGCATCCAGATATGAAAAATTTCACAATACAAAACAATACAAAAAACAAGGAGGGGAAGTAGAAAACAGGATTAGTAATGGAGAAGTTAAAGAGTTAGAAACTGCAGATATGGATTATCTGCAAAGTGAAGGATTTAGTATAGAAAATCCAAGTGCGGTAATGTTACAGCATGATGGAACAATTCTTCAAACAAAGGAGAAATAGGTGGAACGAGAAGTATCTGATCACTTTCCAGATGAATGAACTCTGGAGCCTTCAGTAAAAAAACAGTAGAAAAGTTCAGGTGGAGTTGCACAGCAAGGGAAGGAGCAGGAAATAGTGGCAACTCAGACACAGTCAGTGTTGTGGAGTGACAGGACAGTGAGTTCCCATATAAAAGAGAAATAGATGAGGCAGGATGCAGCTGAAGAAAATATGTCACAGCAAGATATTCTGGAACTTTCTGCAGAATGTCTGCAGGAAATGGAGAACAAAGAATGTAGCTCCCAATTTAGAAGAAAATGATCTAAGGGAAGAGTTGCTTGATTTAATAGAGATGGATAGAAATTAATATCAATGAAAGAAACAGACTGTAGCAAGTCAATAAGACCCAAAATGTTAGAAGTCTGATAAAACAAATGCACACAGTAATCAAGACTGTTAACAGAAATTCATGTGATATAACAGAAGTAAATAGGATATATTACTGTACAGCTAAATGAATAGTCTTACCACAAATATGCAGGGCAGTAAGGGAAAGGAAGGGAAGAAATCAAATGCCATCATGGAAGTATGAAACAGAGAAAACTATAAAGCAATTAAGAAAAGAAGTGTTATTGTTATAAGCATACAGAAGAAAGAAGAGATGAACAACAATACTAAGAAAGATGACATGATAAAAGGAATGAGCAGTATCAGAACAGACCAGGATCTATCATACACTATTGCAAATAGTAAACGGAAGATATCAGTACAGGCAGAAAAAAATAGAAGACATACAAATAAATATAAAGGAAAAGTACAAAAATAAACAATTCGTTGATGACCAATACAAGTTTTATAGAGAATTGAGAAACAAAGGAAAAGGAATAGAAATACCACAAAAAAAAGAAGAAATAGACACATTTTGGAGAAATATCTATGAAGACCCTGTGGAACATAACAAAGATGCTGAATGGATAGAAGAAGTGAAAGAAACAGTAAGAAATTCAACTGTATAGGGCATAAAATGGGAAGAAAATTGAGAAAAGCTCCTAATTGGAAAACAAAGGCCCAGAAGCAGTACCTAACTTCTGGTTAAAAATATTAAGACCTTTACACAAAGATTTAGCCCTGAATAAGAACTACTTGTATATGCACCCTGAGCAGACATCTACCTGGTTAACAACAGGAAAAATGATACTCCTCCTTAAGAGTGAACCTGCAAGCTGTCACAGAAACTATCAACCAACAACTTGCCTTTTGATGATGTATAAACTATACACTGGAATTAATGCCAGCAGAGTTTATAGTCATTTAGAAGAAAGATCAATCATGGCAATAAAACAGAAGGGTAACAAAAGAAAGTTATATGGAAAAAAAAGGATAATTTGTTGTTAAATAAAGTCATAGTGGCAAATCTAAGTATGCCATGGATAGGTTGTAAAAAAGTGTTTGTCAGCATCCCAAATTCATGAATGAAGGAGTACTTACAGATGTATCAGATGCACACTGCATTGATTAATTACACTAGAGTGACCATGAAACAGTAGCAAATCACTTTTCAGCTAAGCCATGATAAATGACAAATTATTATCCCAGGGAGAGAAATTCACAGGGGGATATTCCAGGGTGACTCTTTGTCACTGGTGCTTTTTTGTCTTGCCCTTAACCCATTAAGCTGTTTACTCAGTAGATTAGGCCATGGTTTTCAATATGGCTCCTAGAAAACAACAAAGTGTAAAGACTTCTTATCTTCTTTTTGTGGATGCTTTAAAACTGTATAGTTCATCAGATGAGGAGCAGAAACCACAACTGCAAATGGTCAAAACTTTCTCAGATGATATAAGAATTAATTTGGTCTTGCTAAATTTGCAAAAGCAACATTTAAAGCAGGAAAGCTGCGGTACAAAGAAAATATCAATCTGGGAAATGTATGTGATATAAAGGAACTTGAGCAGGAGGAAGTGTATAAATATTTGGGAACTGATGAATGATTGACAATAAAACATGAACAAATGAGAACAAAACTCATTAAGGAATATTTTAGAAAGTAAAATTAATACTGAAAACAATTTGCTCTTCCTATTCTAACTTACAGTTTTTGGGTTATTGAGTCTTATCAAAAGGTGCTGGATCAGTTGGACAGGAAAACAAGAAAAATGCTTCATGCCTATCAAATGATATATAAAACTCAGTGTATACCAAGTTTGTATATTCGTTGTTCTCAAGGATGTATGGGCCTCCTCAAAACTGATTATGTGTATAGATCTGCAGTCATGAGACTGCATACATATCTGCTGACCTCACCAGACTCAAACATAGCAAAGTTTTAAAACATGAGGACAGCAAGTCTAAGATGACTTCCTTGCTTAGATTAACAGAAGCATATCGGTGTCAAGCAGGAATGGAAATCAAACCAGAAGGAGATAAAAATCAGGTAGCAACTGACTGTGCCAAAAAACGAAAGAAAGAATGGTACTTATGTATTATCGCAACCACATTTCGCCGGTGGCATACTTTATAATGTTTTTCACCAAACTGTGTGTTAGTAGAAGAAGGGTGGTGCAAACTGTTAAAAAGTATTGGGTCACATTCTTTGGCAAATACGAGGAGGAATAATGGCAGGTGGAGCCCTTGTCCGAAGTAGTCACATGACTGCTGCTTTGCAGTCGTCTTTAATGTTAGGACTTATCAAACTTGCAACGTTCTGAACAACAGAAGTGGTGCCTTTCAAACCCTGTTAAATGTGTGCTTATGTAGGGGAATCATTCACCATCTACAGAAACACCTGTTGTTCCTGGTTTAAGGGCCATTTCTGAGTACACAACTTCAGAGATACACAAGTATGTGTAGTAGGATAATGTTTACCACCCCTGCCCCACAAGAACCACTGCGAAGAAAGGCTGTGCTGCGTTACTTATTAGTATTTATTTGCATTATTGCAATTGTTGTGTGGTCAGTGTTTGGTATACTTAATTTCCTCTATGGACTTTGGTTCCCAATATGACTACTAATCATTTAACAAAATGTTCCCCATAAAAATAACAGTCATTCTTCACTGCATTGAGAAGCAGCAGGCATCTTGATCCTGACTTCGGTAAAGGACGCTACCCCAAAACATGAATTTCCCCTTTATTTTTCTTCCTAACCCATTAACAATATCAGAGAACAGTACTTTTACACTTTACATGATCATTTTAAAGTTAACAGGCATAGTTTGAGTCAAACATGATGAATTATTGCAGGTTGCAAATCTGGTTGCGATAATATGTAAGTACCAAAAGAATATAATGAGACGAATCAAATGAGAAGGAAAGAAATGTGGAAAAGGCATATAGTTACAAGTACAGAAAACTCCTAGAACAACCTCATGTTGATCAGGATCTGAAACAGGAATGGATAAGGAGAGGTGAATTAAACCAAAAGATGAAAGGTTATTATTGGTGGCCCAGGATAGTAGACTACATTTACAGTAAACTCTCAGTTAACTGGAACTCAAGCAATAAGAACTCTGAAGCAACCAGAAAAAAAAATTGAATAAATACAGTACGACTTTTATGTGTTGCACTTTCTGACCCCCCCCCACCAAGACAAAAGCATACCTTACATTTTTAGAGTTTTAAAAAGGAAGACAGGAATAAATTCCCTCTCTCCCCGACCTAAGAACAAGTCAAACCAAACAAATAGTATAGGGTACAGTATTAGTCAGGCCTATTTTAATAGTAACTCTCAAGCAACCAGAAAAGTACAGTTTTGTACCTACCATAAATGTAGATGTTCGAAGATCCACATTGCTGCAGTCCTTACATATGGGTAGTCCGCTGTCCTCGGTCGGCCCGAATACCAAAGTATTAGGCTGACGTCGGTCATGGGCGCTCAGATCTGACATCAGAGCGTCAGGGTATAAAAGCGCATGACCGACATCATATCCGCAGTCTTTTCTTGCCCCAGATGTCAGAAGGCCCTAAAAAGAAAGGCCACAGCCCAAAAACAGGATACCTCCCAAAAACATGCCCAACAACAACCATCACCCAAACCATATAACCATGCCAAACTACAGAGGGGAAGGAGGGAGGGTAAATTGGACTGCAGCAATGTGGATCTTCGAACACCTACATTTATGGTAGGTACAAAACTGTACTATGTTCTTCATCTCACATTGCTGCAGTCCTTACATATGGGTAGAATCCCAAAGCAGAGGTAAAGGGAGGATGGCAAAATCATAAAGCATTAGGGGCTGCTAAAATGCCCTGTAATATTGCAGTGGCAAATCCAGCCCTAGACTTAGAATAAAGAGGAAGGTGGTAATGCTTGGAAAAAAGTATGTACTGAACTCCCAAGTAGCTGCTTCCAAAATATCTTTTGTAGCTACCCCCCTTAGAAAGGCAGTAGAAGTGGCAGTAGCTCTAGTGGAATGAGGTCTGATTCCAGCCGGAATCTCCTTACCATGATGGGAATAACAGAAAGAAATACAAAACCCAATCCATTTAGAAATAGTTTGTTTTGAAACAGGTTTTCCCTGAGAACCCAAAGCAAAAGAAACAAACAACTGCTGAGACTGCCTGAACCCCTTGGTTCTGCTCAAATAATAACGTAACTGCCTGTGAATATCCAAAGTATGCAAAATCTTCTCCCCTTTATTTTGGCGGTTTGCATAAAAAGTAGGCAAATGAATAGTTTGGTTCAAGGCCACACTAGAAACCACTTTAGGCATAAAGGAAGGATTAGTACGCAAAGATACCCTATCCTTATGAAAAATCAGGAAAGGTTCCACTGCCATAAGGGCCTGTAATTCAGAAACCCTTCTTGCAGAGGTAATGGCCAACAAAAAAGCAGTCTTCCATGCTAAATACTTTAACTCGGCAGTAGCTGCAGGCTCAAAAGGTTGTAGAGTAAGCTTTTCCAACACAAAATTGAGATCCCAAGCAGGAGTAGGAGCTCTACGTGGGGTCTTATGTTCTTTGCCCTCTAAGAAATTGCTTAAATAAAGGATGGGAAAATAAAGGAGGGTCACAGTCATAGTGAGCAGAAATGGCTGCAGCATGAACCTTTATCGAGGAGAAAGACAAACCCTTGTCCAATAACTCAGTAAGATATTGAAGAGAAACACTTAAATCAGGCTTGGAAACATCAAAGTCCTTCGCTTTGCTCCAAAGAAAATTCTCCTCCATTTATCAGCGTAAACTTTCCTTGTACTAGGCCTTCTGGCCTCCAAAATAACATTCAAAACTTGTTGTGGAAGCTGAGACCCTCCAGGGCCTAAAACAGAATATGCCAGGCTGTGAGATGCAGAGACTGAATCTTGACATTGAGGAAGTGATTGCCCTCCTGAGACAAAAGATGCGGAATCAAAGGCAGAGGCCATGGAGGCTCCCGTACCAAACTCCTCAGTAGTGGGTACCAGTGCTGTCGAGGCCAATCCGGCGCTATCAGAATCATGGATGGCTTGTCTATTCTGGCCTTCAGGAGTACCTTGGGAATGAGAAGCAGAGGTGGAAAGGCATAGACATGAAGATTGCTCCAACTGAATGATAGAGCATCCACCTTCCAAGCTGTGGGATGAAACACTTTTGTGCAAAACTTTGGCAACTGGTAATTTAGTGGAGAAGTGAACAGATCTATGTCTGGAGTCCCCCATAACACTGTCAACTTTTGAAACACATGAGGATCCAGTTTCCACTCGTGAGGATCCACAATTTGTCTGCTCAACACATCCGCTAAGGAGTTCTGTGCTCCTGGTAGAAACCTTGCCTGAAGATTGAGGTGTAAACTGAGAGCAGTCTCCCACAAAATCATCGCTTGCCTGCAAAGAGGGTACGAATGGGTTCCCCCTTGCTTGTTGATGTACCACATGACAGTAGTGTTGTCTGTTTGAATCAACACCTGTCCTGGGTGAAGTAAATCCTTGAAAGCCATCAATGCAAATTGGACTGCTAACATCTCCTTCAAGTTGATATGCAAATGTTGAAGTCTGACAGGCCACGTGTCTTGCACCCATTTTCCATTGAGGTGTGCTCCCCAAGCCTTGTCCGAGGCATCTGTCGTTAGAATCTGACTCGCCTCTGGTCGGGTCACAGAGAGTCCCTTGTTTAGGTGACATTCCTGAGCCCACCACAAAAATTCTTTCTGAATGCAAGGTATTATCTGAATGACAGTGTCTAGATCTTGGCAGTGTTGTGTCCATACATTTTGAGATACCATTGAAGCTTCCTCATATGCAGTTTGGCATTGGGAAGCACCAGAATACAAGATGCCATGAACCCCAAGGCTTGAAGGACTGTCCTTGCAGTCAGCCTGGACTGTAGAGACATTTGATGGAAATAAAGAGAAAGGCTTCTTTGTTTGTCCGGGGTCAAAAAGGCCATCTGGGAAGCTGTATTCAGTCTCACACCCAGAAAGCACATGTCCTGAGAGGGTACTAGACTGGACTTTGTTTCGTTCACAGAATACCCTAGGCATCTTAACACTACCATCACATACTGTAGATGATGCAGAAGTTCGTCTTTGTGTTGTGCAATAATCAGGCAATCGTCCAAATAAGGATAAATCTGTATTCCTCTTAACCTGAAAAAGGCTATCACTGGAGCCAGAACCTTTGTGAACACTCTGGGCGCAGTAGATAAGCCAAAGGGCAATGCAGAGAACTGATAATGTAAATTTCCAGCCAAAAAACGCAGGTACCTCCTGCAACTGGGCCTGATAGGAACATGAAGATAAGCCTCTTTGAGATCCAGAGTTACCATCCAGTGATCTTTTCCCAACAGAGGTAAAAGCTGTTGTAACGTCAGCATTTTGAACTTTGGAATGTCCAGATAAGTGTTGAGGATAGATAAATCCAAAATTGGTCTCCACGTGTTCCCTTTCTTTGGTACTAGAAACAGGCGAGAATAAAATCCTAGTCCCACTTCTGACAGAGGAACTGGCTGTATAGCTCCTATTTGAAGAAGTAAAGAAATCTGCTTGTGAGCCTCTATCCTTTGCCGAGGAGGAACATCTGGCATGCCTTTGAAAGGAGGCAATGTATGGAAATAGAACTTGTAGCCTCGGTTTATAATGTCCAATACCCATTTGTCCTGGGTGACTAAAAGCCAGTTTTGCTTGAAGAGTGCTAACTTTCCTCCCAAAGGAGCTGCCAGGGAAGAAGAATCTGGCAGCTGAAAATGCAGGTCATTGGGCCTGTTTACGAAAGGACTGGCCCCTGCCCTCACCTGCAGATTGTGCAGGTGAACTCCAAGTTCTAGGCCTGAATGTACTGTGAGCTCTGCCCCTGCCACGTCTAGATCTACCCCTAGACTGAGAATCAGAAGAAGGGTAGGTCCACCCCTTAGTAGGCCAATTTCTACTAAACTTTGGAGGTTGCACCTGCAAAAAATCTTTAACAGTCTGCATGGACTTAGCCTTGTCTTCCATTTTCTTCAAAACCGACTCCACAGGGGGACCAAACAAAACTTCAGACTGTAAAGGAGCATCCAGAATTCTAGTTTTAACATGCTCGGACAAATTCTGATCCTTAAGCCAGGCGTGCCTATGAAGAACTGAACCAGTGGCAGCCACCCTAGAAGAGGCCTGTACAGCATCAAAACCACACTGCAAAGAATGCTTACCCACCTGTTCAGAGACATGTACTAAATCCTGCAATTCTTTACACTCTATGCCCTCTGCCAAAGCATCCACTTTAGATTTTAGCTGAGAAAGGAGGAAATTCTGATATTTCAACATATGAAACTGGCAATTTAAAGCCCTCATTGCTAAAGTAGAAGAGGTATACACCTTCTTACCCCATCTATCCAAAGCTCTAGCTTCCTTATCTAGAGGAACCGGATTCTTTACAACAGAAGCTCTAACACCCTTAGGCCCCTGACTAATAGTTTCTGGGTCCGCCCTAGGACTCTTATACAGATATTTATGAGCCTCAGGCACCCTGTAATACCTGTCCAGTTTAACTGGCGCAGGAGGCAAAGAATCTGGATTAAGGGAAGCCTCCGAGAAAACATCTTGAACAACATCCAAAACAGGAGGTATAGCCAAGGGTCTATGCTGTGGTAAAAACAAGAATTCCCTAAGCCTCTTCCGTGAATCAGAGAAATCCTGTCCCTCCCACTTAAAATGCTCCCTCATGGAATGCAGAGTTTCTGAAAATGAAAAATCCTCTGGAGGAGAAGCAGAAGGAGTGGAATCCTCTGCATCAGAATCCGAATAAGGGGGAAAATCTTGAATATCTTCAGCAGAAGAGTCTGAGTCATCTGAGGCCTGATCCAAACTTTCCAAGTCTGGCTCCACCCAGGGCCTCTTATCAGGAGGGGGCATAGAACCTCTAATTAAAGTAATCAAATCTTCTGCCATTTTAAGCATGTGCTTTTTAGGCACAGACCCTGAAGTACCTGGAGGGACACCAGAGGAAGGCAAAACAGACCTGCCCTTAGAAGGAGCCTTAGAAATAGTAGCAGAAGGCCTAACCACCTCAGGCATAGAAGGTAGAACAGTAACCTGAGAGGCCCCTTCAGCTTGACCTGACTCCTGTGAGGCCACATCCTGCAAAATCAAAGTTTCCCCCCTGAGACTCAACAGAAACTTCAGCTGGATCCACCTGCTCCACTGTAGTTTCTGCAGGACCGGCGTCCGAAACGGATGAATCAACCTGTCTAGGTTTCAAGGATTTGTCTTTGCGCTTCTTCGTGGAAGCGGGCGCCGGAGGATCCGACGGCATATTATAATTACACCGCTTACCAAAGACTAACCTAGCACAATCTAACCTTCTTTTTATAGTGCGCTTATTAAACCTAGCACAAAACCGACACCCGACTACGTCGTGGTCCGGTCCCAAACAAGGAATGCAAAGAGAGTGATAATCCCTATGCGGTATCTGTTTCCCACAAGAAATACAATTATTCACTTTTTCTGACATCCGGAATTAACTGAGGCAAGAAAAAACAAAAATATTCCCCAACGGGGTACTTAGCCCAACTTGGTTTCGGTCTGAAACTCAGAATACGAAAATTTCAGAATGCCGAACGGCACTTGCAACGCTGCTTCTGCATCGGACCATGCGGCAAAAAAGACTGCGGATATGACGTCGGTCATGCGCTTTTATACCCTGACGCTCTGATGTCAGATCTGAGCGCCCATGACCGACGTCAGCCTAATACTTTGGTATTCGGGCCGACCGAGGACAGCGGACTACCCATATGTAAGGACTGCAGCAATGTGAGATGAAGAACATCTACAGTTATCCACCATCTACCAATCCCAATGAGTGCCAGTTAACTGAGAGTTTACTGTACGTTGGTTTACAAAGTCCATTGAACATGCAGGAGAAATAGACAAATGCAGGTTCTGTAAAACAGAACTAGAAACAGTCACAAATTTTGTTGCTGGGTGGGATGCACTAATGACAGAGGGCCTGTATACTGAAAGGCATAGTAGTGTGGCAAGACTGTTGTATTGGGGATTGTGCAAACATTACAGTATTGAAGTAGCTGAGAAGCATTGGAAACATGAACCACAAAGCATTATAGAGAATGATGAAGTTTATATCACATAAGGTCACCCATTACCAACAGTCATAACCAGCCTTAGGCATAGGCCAGCTAGGCAGCCGCCTAGGTTGCCGCTCTAGCAGGGGCACTTTTCCAGTAATCTAGATGGTGTAGGTAAACCAGGATGGAGACACAGGGTGGTGTTGTGGGAGCGCTGTGGAGACCTTTTGCCTAGGGCACCAATTAACCAAAGGCTGGTCCTGCCAACAGTTCAAAAAAATAGATGCAAGAAAATCAAATACAGCAGTCCATGAAAAGAAGACAAAAGCAGCATTTATCATTGAAATTGCTACACCCAATGACTACAGTGCCTGGTGTACAGAGAGACACAAAGTCAGAAAATACCAGGATTTGCAGGCAGAAATGAGAGCAATATAGAATACGGATACCCAGACAGTTCCAGTACTAGTAGGAGCAATGAGTCTTATAAAAAAAAAGAATTTACAGTCTTATTTAGATATGCTACTGATACATGTAACTCAGCATGAATTGCAGAAGGCGTAATTTCTGGGCATGTTGCGGGTACTGCGAAGAGCACTTCTGGCTAACATCAAAGGCTGAAATAATATTAATTTTATGAACTTTAATCATATTTTGCCTTAGGAATGGAGTTGATTCCTGTGATGGTATTAAAAATCCAAAAGACTTGGAGAAATTAATCTGAGGGTCTGTAATATGGCATGACTGTGCTGCCAATCACAATGTGAAAACTCAAAATGGTATGTAAATGATGGCTAATATGCAGGAATGGGTAATGCAGTTTAGATCTGTTCTGAACAGTGTTTTCCACTCCTGCATGTTAGAATAGCTGCAGAGTTTCACATTTTGCACTACTTTATCACTGTAACTGCCCGGAGCATTCATTTATCTCTCTCCTTCTGCTACACACACACACACACACACACACACACACACACACACACACACACACACACACACACACACACACTTTTGTGTAGATATTAATTCACAGTATAAATGCTGTTTCTTTATGCATTCATCTTAAGCATATCTTCCAGACACCAAAAGCCCTGTTGACATGTACTTCCCCAGCACTGTGTAAACTATATTACAGGGCAAAACAGAGCACAACAGGGTCCCATACTGCACACTCCTCTACACGGGCACACTGTTCTAATCCCAGCTCTACTCTGTCACTGAAGACTGCATAGTCTGCTATATTGTGTATTCTTACTTCAATGTGCCTCCTTCTCTTCATTGCCAATTGCATTGTGTCACATGATGTGTGCCTGCTTTACTCTCCTCCCATTGCATTTTTCCTTCTTCCCTATCTTTTACTAGAAGAGTGCTGTCTCACTGTTTTGATCTGTAAGGTGCACTGTGGTCTTATGCTGTGCACCTTACTTTGCCTCAGTGACATCACCAGTCCACGTGCAGTGTATACTGTAAAGCAGTCATTGTGCAGTTGAAATGAATGTTACAGTGAGCTGCTGCTTGGCATGCCATTCATTTAAGTGCAGTGCTTACTGAGTGCATATTTGCAAAGTACAATTATGTTTTCCTAACTCTATGTTTGTCTATGAATCCAGACACCAATTATCTCATGCTGTCTATAAATCCCGCCACTGATTACCTCATAGAATTGCATGTATCTCAGTGCTCCCTAGAGGTCTGCATCTCAACTCAGCGATCTTGCTTTATTTAAAGCCATTGGACTAAAAACATTATTAGTACAACACTACAACTACAAATGCTAAAATATCCTTTTAAGAATGAAATAAGCCAGACAGAAATGTCACTGAGGAACCCAACAATATACAAACATCCTTATTAGGATGATACATGCAACAGGACAATCAAATCCAAAAGATTAAAATACTAATGTCCTTATTAGGATGAAATGAACTACACAGCCTGCCCAAATGACCTCTATAGAACATTTTAGGTAACAAAATGCTACAAAAGTGCTGATTAAGACAAGGAGATCAACACAGCTTTGCCAAACCACCATCTTCAGGATGTTGCATATAACAGAGGTATATTGTCGTAACGTCAATATTGACATGACCTTCAATCAAAAATCTACTTAAAGATGCTAGAAATTAAGGACATACCACCACTTGCCTAACCCTGGAATAACCACTTTCCCTTCTCTACAGCTGGGACTGTGTTTTATTGCCTTAATAAGAGAAGAGAGCATGAATATTAAAAAAAAATAAGTAAAAGACCTACATGCATTCATTTCCCATCCCATCATCATCCTGACATACCCATAATTACTGACACTTGTCTAAACCCAAAATGAAATTGTTCCACGGGTAGCACTTTTGTGTGTGTGTGTGTATGTGTGTGTGTGTGTGTGTGTGTGTGTGTGTGTGTGTGTGTGTGTGTGTGTGTGTGTGTGTGTGTGTGTGTGTGTGTGTGTGTGTAATGCCCTAGTTAGGTGTTACTCAGGCTCAAAGCCTGTACCTTGTGTACAGCTAACAAGAGTCTGAATTCTACCCATTCAAGAAACTGTCCCAAGAGCCTGAATTCTCTATCCATTCAAGGAGCAGCCCCAGCCTGGAAATGTTTGGGTCATATTTTTGGTCTGTTCCTCTTACAATTTGTGGTTTTCTGGCAAATCAGTGAGAACTGAATTCACTAAATAATGACATTTAAGTTTCAGTTTTCTTATCTTTCAGGAAATGCATGGTAACACAAAATATTTTATTCTAGCAACTTTCTAAGGTTATACAAGCAATGTTTAAAATGCGTCCCTGGTTTTGTGCTTTTGACCCCCCCCCCCATGGCTTTTTTCAGATTTATTGTGCTGCAAAGTTGACAGATATAGTAGAATGTCAAGTGGATTTTCCAAGGAGCTAAGAGCTTCAAGGGGAGAGAAGTTTAGTGCTATTTATACCAAGTCTGTTTGAATTATTTGGAGCACAACAGGTAGTATACTTGCTTTTGATGCAGAAGGCTGTGTGTTCTACTCCCACAATATGTAGATGGATTGATGATACTCTACTGTGTTGTACTTTAAAGGGGGTGGATGCTGCAAATCTGGCTCTAATTTTTGGTCTGTTCTTATTAAAATTTGTCATTTTCTGGCAAATCAATGAGAACTGAATTCACTAAATAATGACAGATCTAAGTTTCAGTCTTCTTATTTTTCAGGAAATGCATGCTAACACAAAACATTTTATTCTACCAACTTTCTAAGGTTATACAAGCAATGTTAAAAATGTGTCCCTGGTTGTGTATGACCCCCATAAATTCTGGCTCTCTTTGGATTTATTGTGCTGCAAAGTTGACAGATCTAGTTGAGTGTCAAGTGGATTTTACAAAGAGCTGAGAGCTTCATGGGAAGAGAAGTTTGGTACTGCTTATACCAAGTCTGTTTGCAGTGTTAATAGTACAACAGGTAGTATACTTGCTTTTGATGCAGAAGGCTATGAGTTCTACTACCCCAGTATGTAGAGGGATTGCTAATACTGTACTGTGTTGTACTTCAAAGTGGTGGATGCTGCAGTCCTGAGAATGTCCTGCTTTGGATGAGACACATAGTAACTACAAATCTGTTATCAGTTTGCCATCCATTTCCTATTGCAATATTACTAACTTATCATTTTTTATGTAACATAAGAAATTTATTCTTCAAGGGCAGCAAGCACTTTATTTGTAGATGAAACAATGATATAAAGTTGTTTGCTAGCAGCAAACTCTTAATTAGTTAAAGATCTCTTTAATGAGGAATTATTTAGATGACTTTTACTTCTGCAGAGATTGTGCATATTTACTGATATTAGTGGATTGTAATGACAGAAGTTTGAGTAGACTTTTATGATTGAAATGTTCTGAAGTGGACAGTTTTGTCATTATTGATTCATATATTTTGTGTCATTACTTACTGGAAAAATGTTCAAAACAATACATTTAAAACACGCTCTAACAAGTGTGCTGTGTTAAACAAGGAATATAATTTAATGCAATCAGGAATGTGAATCAAAGAACACATGTATGTTTGTATGGTCTTAAATATATGTGCAAAGGACCTATGCTTTGAAAACAGCTCAAAGGTAAACTTTATTTGCCACTGGCCAGATGCAATTTCTTTGAATGTAAGTTTCTATGTTGTTTTAATGAATGCAAGTTTCAAGGGCAGAGAAGCTTTAATGATAAGCACTGTTTTCATTGTGAGACTGTATTGCTTTGTTTAGCAGATGTTTATCAGTGTTTGTGCTATAAAATATAAATTTTTTAAAAATGAAATCCAAATAATCATTGTAGAAGTAAACCATAAAAGCAATATGCACATTACAGTGTTTATGGTAAATGGGGAGAAATAGGCAAGTAATGGGACACTGGAATGGTTGCAGGGGGAGCTTTGTATGGAGGGGGCCATATGACTATGATTTTTGCAAGGGGGGAGGGGCAGTAAACTCAAAGACAGCCCCAGGAGGCACAAACTCTAGCTACACCACTGCTTCAGAAGCCCTAAGTTTCAAAACTTCAAACTTCAAAAGGCTGAGACCATAAGACCAAAGTTCCTTTGCCATGCAGCAAGGAACAGGATATTTACCATTTTGCTCACTGTAAGTCAATCTCAAAGTTGGTATATTTAATTAGCAGGGGGTGTGGGGGTGCAGGGGGGCATGCCCCCTGCAAATACATTAAAAAAATATTTTTACTTTTTTTATTAAGTTTTTGAAGTTTCAAAACTTCAATCTTATGGTCTCTGTGTTTGAAGTTCAAAGTTTTGAAACTTCGAGCTTCTGAAGTAGATCCCTTACAGCACTCCTCTAGCAGACTGAAACACCAAAAAAGCAGGGGGTGACAGGTCTTACTATCATACACCCAAACAACCTTCTTATATCACTATACCAGCATAAGATTTCAGTATTAAAAAATGTTGAGATTCTCATCTCCTTGCTTACACTCAACCCATTTAAGACTATATGTATCATAGTGCTTTACATTTCTCCTGGAAATAATATAAGCACTGCAGAAGACATATTATCATGGGAATCTTCCAGCAGACCACTCAAAACCCTTATCCTTGGTGACCTAAATTTAGATTGTACCCAAATTATATCTGACACCCCACCACTACTACCATTAATCTCTATGAATTTTCACATCTCATTGACACCCCAACCATATATGATACATCCTCCTCAGGTGCCTCGATTCTGAATTAGATAATATCAACAAAACTCAGAAATATCTTCATCACTGACACTTTACCTGACAATCTTAGTGACCGCCTGAACAGCTATGCTAATAGAATCTCATGTTACTCAGCAAAACAACACCTTTACAAGTCAGTGCTTAACATCTCCATCTTTAATATAGACAATTTCACCTCTTCAGTAAGGCAATATAAATGAAACATACTAAAATCTCTTCCTCTTGATAAAGCCACTCTAGATAAAATCTTTACCAGTTTATTGAATGAACATGGCCCCCTTAGGAGAAAAAAAGTGTTAAATATAATTATGTGCCTTGGCTGTCCCATAACACCAAGCAACTAATGAAGATAACAGATAAAACTTGAAAAACATAGCACACTAGTAGAACCCAGGAAGTACAGACAGCAAAAAAATAAAACCAAATATAACATAAAATTGGACAAAAAACACCACTACTGTAACCTACGACAGACACATAAAAATAATCCAAGACTATTTTGGACATTTGTCCAAAACCTAATTAACCTGGGCCACAGCCATCAACCAAATCATTCCACCAAACCCTTTCTATATACTAGATCCAGGGATGTCATCGTGCCACATTCTCTGGCCGTCATTATACCCATCATTGAATATAATGCCCGCCCCCTTTGGTATGTACCTGACCAGACACATGCAACAACTGGAATGTCCACAGAGGTCCATCACAAAAAGAGTACAGGGCATAAAGAAAATGTCTTATGCAAATCATCTCAGAGTCCTATCTCTGTACTCTGTTTCCTATAAACTGTCAAGATGTGATCTATGCCTGGCATACAAGGCATCATTTGACCCTGTTCTGATAGATCTTTTGCATATCTACAAAATGAACATCATCAGAACTACTAAATCTAAGGACTTACATTTTGCTTACTATATAAATCAGACAAGTTGGAGGGACAGGTATGTGTTCCAGAGAATTCCCGTTCTTTAAAACAGGCTTCCCATCCATGTGAAGCAAAGCCCTTCCCTAACACTATTCAAGCATAACCTGGACCAGTGGATAGGAAACTGGAAATTTACTTCATGTCTGGCACCTATATCTCTGATGTTCAGAGGCAGTAATTAAATCATGCCCTAGTTAACTTATACATCCTTAAAATAACCTTTAAAGCACATTAACTCATGGGTTGCATGGCTAGGCTTTTAAAGGCCCCAGCAGTCAATAGCCTAATATACACCTATGAACCTATGCAGAGGTGTAGCTGGTCAACCAGTGCCTTGTACCAGTCTCACAAAGTAGTGCCCCCCCCCCCAATTAATTAAGCTCTTCAAAAAAAAAAAAACAAAACAAAAAAAAAAAAAAAAACAATATCTGCTACTTCCACTGATACATCAGCCAGGTGGCCAGATACATGGCATGCCCCCTGCCTCCTGTCCCAGCTCTTCAATGGAAGAGGAAAACAAACAAACAAAAAGCCTGCAATCAGGTACCTTGAGCTCCTAAAATAAAAGATCCAGTCAGGCCCTGTCCCCAGCCTTCTTTCTTAGCACTTAGGTTTGATCGCAAACACAGTGATGGCCTTTCAAAGCCAGTATGCATTAATGAGTGCTCATAACCAGCTGATTGTGCGCCTAACACTTTGCACCTGGGGTATTTGTCCCTTTCAGCCCATCTTATGCTATGAACTATTGCAACCAACTTTAACAGCTATTTCCTACAAGCTGTAACCTCACTAATTAAAGAAAATCACACTTCTAACCAACTACCTCCACCCCCAGCCCAACCCTAATGTAACACTATTCTTCCTCAAACCTGTGTCCACTTCAACTATAAAAAAAAAAAATCTGATAAAATTAAAATCTACAAGTCTAGCTACAGAAATCTTCCACCTGAATTTCTTAAAATAGAGCTGAAGATATAACATAGCCCATATCAATATTAATAAATAGATTCATCCTCAAATGGAAGATTCCTACCCTCTGTAAACGGCATAAATACTCCTACACAAAGGTAAATCCTTCACAGACTGTTCCAACTATAGACCCATTACTATCGTGTTTCATTATCTAAAATTCTAGGAAAGTGCATACACTGTCAGTTACTTCTCCATCTAGCCACTAACAATCAACTCTGTTTTTGACACAACTATACTTTACCGATACAGTCATTAAAACCAGAAACTCTGGCAATTTGGTCTTTTCCGTATTTCTCAACTTATCAGAAGCATTCAGTACCTTATCTTATCCTACACTGCTATAAAAACTTTCCTGTTTAGGTCTCTCCTATACTTCCCTCTTGTGGTTTCACAAGAACTTAATTAATAAGTCGAACAGCAGCATAACTACTCTTCATGCCTACCCATACCAGTTGGGGTGCTACATAGACTACTTTTGTTCAACGTATTCATAAATTATCTACACTCTGCTGTTAAATATGTATATGATTCTTCCCTCGTCTGTACTGCCACCAACTTATAAAAACTACAAGAAATAACCAAGAATCTTTCACATATATTGCATGTTGGCTAGACAACTCATAAGTTTTACTAAACTCCAAGAAAATTAAAATGCTGCTATTCAATCCAAAAACACTCTCCCAAAACAAAACTTTACTAAAAATGACCTCATTAAATAACACGCACAGTGAACAGGTCACTTATACAAAATTGCTAGGAGTAACAACTGATGACAACATGAAGTTCAATGTTCATTTCCAAACTGTTAAGCTTGGCCTTCTATATACAGCTAAACCATTTCAAAGTGACAGAATCAGAAAATGTACAGCAAAAACCTACTATCTGCCAACCCTTCTGTATGCCTCTTTACTTTTTGCAAACGTACAAACTAGTAGACAAACAAAACTTGCACAAAGCTGTAATAAAATATCATGATTTGTTGCTAACACTTCCAGCAGAACTCACCACTGTCTAGCCCTTAAACCTCTCAAGTGGGCTGATCTCCCTCATCAACATCACAACAGCCGGCTCCTATTTCTTCATACTCTAATACACAACCCTGACAAGTATCCTGCACTCAAAGGCATGAGACAATACTATCATCCTAACAGAATATTACACTCAAAAGACAAACTCCTGCTTGCCATTAATAAACTCTTAAGACAGCAAGAGTCCTACTATACTCCAGCAATATATCTAATTTTTGGACTGCCCTCCCAGCTACTCTCAAACAGCATGAAAATCATAATCTTTTCAAATCTCATCTAAGGGAGCACCTCATAATATCTTGGCTATGAAAATGTACAACTCCTGGATAATATCATTCCAACATCTTTTCTAATATCCCTCATCTCATCTCTTCTTTGCTCCTTTCCTTCACTAATCTGTCACATCTTTCTTATCCTGCAATCTGCTCTTCTTAACTATGCCTAATATGATGTTTGAGCAGTCTTCTACCAACAGCAACTCTATTATCAATGTTCAGAATGTTGTAATATTGATCTTAGAGCCTGTACCTGTGTATACGTTCATGCTTGTGTAATATTATACCATTTACACTATTAAGACTTAAATACTATCTAATTGCAGTTTTAAATACTGCTCTTACAGCTTGAAAAAGCAGTATGACTGGCCTTTCACTCCCTGGGTGAGTACTGGAAAAGTGTAAATGGCCACATGGTCCAGTTGCCTTGTACGTTCTATGAGTCTTACCCCTAGGCCAGGATTCTACTTAAAAGTGCCATCTGGATGATAGGAAATCCTACTGGCTATTGACTTCTGTATGGACAGGTAACCATGTAGGTAGTGGAGTCAAATGGTAAGGCCAGGTTTTGGCCTGTATTAATGGCCGTGGGAAAGCAGTGACCCAGTATACACTGTGGATGGGAGAATTAGAGCAAAACGTGGAATTAGTTAAATAAAAAGTTTATACAAGCCTTCATGCTGGGTAACAGTCAGCATATGCAGCAGTAAATTACACAATTCTTCTTTTAATATAATTTCCTGCTGTTTTAATTTAAGTGATGATAATGTTTGCAATAACTGTTAGCATTCCCTTTAGAAACTCAACTAAAGATTAATGGCCAGAATAAGGAATTGAACTGGAATATTACCAAAAAATTGAACACAGTCATAGACATAAATAAGATATTAGGATATGAATCCAAGCATATGATTTCCCCTTTTATAAAATATATTTTTTAAAGTAACAGTTGCTGGTTGTTTAAAGAGCTAAGGGAGAATGCAATAAGGGTCAAGAATGAATGTATAAGCAAGATGACAATGAAAGATTTATTGCAGAAATCAAGACAGAATGGAGAGAAATGCTGGTGAAATAAGTAAGGAAAATGAGCATAATGGACCAATATTTTGTAGATGTTTCCTTTTTCTCAGTGATCCACAGCCAGCGAGCTGGTGAGGCATACCATGGAAACATAACAGACCTCTGAGGAAAGTTAAAAGATGTTTTTTTTTTAATTGGTGGGGTGGCTGACCAACACCTAATATTTAGAAACTGTACAGATCAAAAGACAAGCAAAGTGGAGAGTTTGCTGTCATAAAGGCTTGTTTTAGGAGGGACTCCTGATGAGTACTGAACTTTGGTCTCCTATAAACTAAATTTAAGCTTCAATTTAAGCCACACAGAAAAGAAAATTAATCTAGATATTCTTTCCAAATGTTTGTGAAAAGCTGTATATGACAGTCTTTATCCTGCCAAAATTAGATAAACTAAATAATAGTAAATAATCCCCCATACCTTGTTGAACTGCTGGCTTTTATAGCATTATAATTGTTCATTGAATGAAGAAGCCTTATTTCATGGACCCTGTAAAAATCAAAAACATAGATTAATGGATAGGAAAAAGGGACTAAAAGCACAGCTAGGCACTGTACGGTACTGTACATTTTTGCCTACATTCATTTAAAGCAGGCAGCAGTTTTCTAATTCTGGTTTATCGTACTCTACAAGAAAACAGAATTGTGTTGAGGTAAAGAGAGGAGACATTTATAATCAAAGTGAATGTGAACATTATGTATGGCAGTCTTAGTACAGTAAATAGCTCAGGAGGTGGGAGAGAAACAGCTGGGGAGCTTTGTGTTCCATACAAACTGTGCTGCAGGCCTGAATCTTCATTTTTGCCATCAGCGGAGTGAGTACTGTCTACTTCGTCACTGCTAAGTGATGCTGCGGCTGCTGCAGCCTGCTTGTTAATTCATTTGTTTTCAGGCCGTCTAGACATTGTTTGGGTCAAAAAGTGCTGTCTCTCCTGCTGTGGGATTTGCCCACTCATTTCTTACTGCAGAAACCTGCTGTGCCAAATCGAGTTTACAGCAGAATGCACCTTATGTCTGGATGGTTTATTAAATAAATTGAATGAGACAATATTAATGCCTCTGTGAAGGGAGAAGAACAAATCATAACAAGTAAGGAAATAAAATTTGATTGGAGGTCCTTGGTGAATTGCTGTTGTGTTTTTCTTTAACAATTGATGATCATTAGGCTTTGGTACCCTTTCTTCAAGTATTACAAAATTTCTGTTTTATGGTGCTTCACAAAGCAATGTAGAATAGTAGAAGTTATCATAACACTGGCAGCTCAAAATTAATGAACCGTGATTAGCACATTCTTCAAAAGTTCCAGAAATGTGTGCACTCTGCATTTTATTTCTTTACTGAATATTCTGCGTTAGCATTGCAGTGATATTCAGTTGACCAGTACATTATTTTGCTTTTGCCTTATAATTAAAAAAGTAAGCATGCATGCAGACACTGGCATCAGTAGCTTTTTCTACAAATGTACAAAGCAGCCAGTCTGGTCAGTGAGGTGTCCACCCGCACCTGTGTGTCTGTGTACGTGTGCATGTGTGTGTGTGCTCACACGTGTGTCTATGTGTGCCTGCATGTGCACAAGTGTGCATATGTGTGTGTGTGTGTGTGTGTGTGTGTGTGTGTGTGTGTATGTATACATGTGTGTGTATGTGTTTGTGTGTGCGCGCATATGTATGTGTTTGTGCATGCGTATGTGCAAGTGTGTGTGTGTGTGTGTGTGTGTGTGTGTTTGTGTGTGTTTTGCCTTTTCCAAACTCACTGAAACACCTGATGTGAGGAAACAGGATCCTGCATCTTGCATTTGCGTGACTCACTGGGCCTTGGTACAAGAACATACTAACCAAAGAAAGAGTAGCTATATCTTACTAACTGTTCATGATCCTGGCACAGATACCCACAGGTAAGTTAGAGGGACTAACCTGACTAACCAATAATATGACCTGTTTTCAAGGGAGACCTGAGGTGGTATTCATGCCAACTAAAAGGTATCTCCAATTAACTACCTGGGTAATAGAATTTTAATACCTTTTAGATACCTGGTTATTTCAGGACATTCAGCAGGTATCAAAAGAGGCTAAGAAACCTGCTAATATAAAATTATATATAGGTAAATGGAAACAAATTTCTAGATTTCTGGATCATGCCAATGTAAAAAACAGGATCGTTTTCAGGCCCAGATGCCTCTGGTTCTATGATACTTGTATGAGTTATTATCCTCTGACTTTCCTTACTCTCCTATAAAGTCTCATTTTTGGCCATCTCTATTGTCTGCCCATGGATTCCCCCTTTCTTCCCAGCCACAAGTCAAATAGTTTTTGAAAGAGGTTTTACATATCTGTCTTCCTTGAAGAAAGGTGGCTCCTACTTTGGATCTTAATTTTGTACTGGAGAAGCTTGCTCTTTTTCCATTTCAATGGCCTTGTGAGGCTCATTTGAAGTCCACATCTTGGAAAAACAGTGTTACTTATTGCTCTGACTTCTGCAAGTAGAGTGTTTGAGTTACAAGCTCTAATGGTGACTCAAACTCATCTCATCTTTCACAAAAGAAAACAAACAAATCTTTCATTCATGCTTAACATGGTTTCAGTTTACTTTGGACCAGGCTATTAATCTCTCTGTTTGCTTTTCAGAACCAACAATGCAAGAGAAAGAAAGTTACACACTCTGGATGTCCACAGTGAGCTCAGATACTACACTGACATGATAAAAACCTTCAGGAGCTCTGATCAACGTTTTGTCTCATGTGAATATAAAAAGAATGGATAATCAGTA
The DNA here is from genome assembly GCF_019279795.1 of Protopterus annectens. Lineage (NCBI taxonomy): Eukaryota > Metazoa > Chordata > Ceratodontiformes > Protopteridae > Protopterus > Protopterus annectens. The sequence goes on along the minus strand of NC_056746.1, from coordinate 1,053,707,647 downwards.
TCAAAGCAGACAATTTCTAAATGATTGGCTCATGCCATTGTTTTTCGCTACTCTCACCATAACAAGAAACTTCCAGGCAAGGTGTGGGCCCACTCTATTAGGGCTTTGGCTTCTTCTGTGGCTTTTTGGAAAGGGGTGGACTCTAAAAATATTCTAGAGGCAGCAACTATGCATACATGTACAAAGGCCTATAAATTAAATTCTTTCTCTATGTCCAAAGCGTTGTTAAGGCTATTCTCCAGGGGCTACTAGACTTCTATCCTTCTTCCCTCTACTTTTCTCTCGAAGCTTTGGTATTCTATTCATATTGCTTAGGCTACAACTTCATTGGTCAAATGATGAGCATAGTACATTTGTGTAAGTAAACTTGTTATAGCAGTACATGTTCAAAATGATCACTGTTGCAATAAGAATACTCTCTCCCTCCCTCCCACCACCCCACTTCATTTTCTATTTTTAATACCAGGGTGTTGATATTTTCTCTTTTCCTATTCTGCTAGCACATACGTACTTGGCAGGGCTCTAGCCTCCTTTATTCTGAGGCCAAAAGCTCTGAAAGTCTGGTGTCCCAACCTCTGACTTTATCCCATTTTCACGAGCTGTTCAATAGGTATGGTGCATGGAAAATGCCCTAAAGCTTTGGAAGATGGCTGGCTGCCATATCCTTGGAAGGATATAAACCATATCGCTTAGGCAACTGCAGCAGTGATCCATTCAAACATCTACTGTTATGGTAAGTTTACTTACATAATTGTACTTTTCTGAAGTTTTGTATGGACCCCAGCGTTCTACTGTCTGGGGGTGAATTAACTTCCACACTCCCCAACTAATCTAAACTTCCTCCACAACACACTATTTCTGAGAAGGGGGAAAACTCAATGAAAAAGGACTTCAGAGAGTTTACCTTTAATGATTAGGACCATATGCATTCCTGACACATCAAAACACAGTTGAACAGGCATTGTCTTTCTAGTTGTATTGTGCATATGTGTTAACCTCTAAGCAGTAAAAAAAAATCACAGTTTCTACATTGTTTTTACTTGTAAAGTATTTATTTCACTAGATTTCACTCTCTTCTCCAAGCTGTATCCATAATGCTTCATGTTAACATTCACTCATACTTTGATATTTCAAGTGCACTAACAAATAGCCATGCTCTGCTAATTGCATCAGTGAACAATATGTGTCATCCCTGCATATATATGACTTCAGTATCATATTTTTTCAGTCTAAGTAATGCCCTTTGTAGTCTTTCTGATGTCCTTAGGATCAGTTTCTTTGCTACTGTATTCAGTGACTTTCAACCTGTGTGTAAGATAACTGTATCCATAAATCATCATCATCATCACCACCGACCTCATTTTCCTTTTTTTCTATATGTGGTTGCGATATCATGTCAGCCACTATCTCCTCTCTCAATTCATTGATACTATCCTTCTTTCTTTGATAGTCATGCCTGACTGTCAGAGGTCTCTGTATCCATAAATGTACTGGTAAATACCTTCCATATTTAAATCAGTTGCTAAACATTTTTTTTTTCAGTTTAGGAATATGCCCTCTAAACTTTACCTTTCTTTGACTTGTAATGCTACAAGTTTTCCATTTTATAAGACTGCACCAACCTTTTCTGATGCTGGCACTCACACTGAAGGGTTAATACCTTCTTTAAGATCAACATACTTCAGTACTGATGTAGTGCTGACATACTTCATAATGGTGGAAGTGCATTTCATTTCATTCCCACAAGTTCTCTTTGTGACTTAATTGTCTAGGTAGCTTGTATCTAACTGATAAATAAACACAAAACTTTGTCAAAAAGTTTACTATCCTCAGGAAACACTGCACTCCTTTCACATTTATTGTCTGTAGCATCAAAATTATTGCAAAAATCTTATCAGAATCCAGTTTAGATTCTTATGAGGTTAGCAACTGTTCAGTGTAAGAAATGTCACTCCCTCTGAACTTGAACTTTGCAGTATTTACCTTGATGTTTTTCTGTCTCAGAAAATCTTTCAGTTTCACATTGTATTTTTGTGTTCACCATTAATAATGTCTCTCCTTCTCCTTTCATTTCATACAATCCTGCTAACTCTTCCAGGGTCTGAGTTAGCATTCTTGGAGATAGTTATGGGACTAGTCTAATGTCTTTTAACAGTTTTAGCCTTTCATAAATGCCATGTGGTGTAGAAAAGGTGGTCAGATGGGTTGATTTCTTCTCCAACTGTATATGTTAAAACCCATTCTTGAAATCACATAAGGAGCATTCCTGTCTTTGACAAATCTACTAGGATATAATCAGTCATTGAAGTGGAACATGTGTCTTCTACATGGGATGTTAAATGGTTTGGAGTTTGTTCATATCCTTAGACTGCTATTTTTTTTTAATGTTAGTAAGTTGCTGCTACAAGTGCAATTATCCCTGGCCCCTGTAAACTGGTAAGTTCTTCCTTCAGTGACCACATCATTTCAGAAGGAATTCTCCTTCTTAAGAATTTCAGTCTTTACTTTAGACTCTATTTCAGTTTTTTAATATCAGTCTGGAAATCTGTCACCGGTGAACACAACTTCATCCTTTGTCTTCATAGTGTTCATGGTCAGCTGACCCCATTTTGATCTATTCCATTACAATGGTGCCCTTTGCAAGTACTTTCTCATACTGTATCTTAACTAAGTTTGTAGTCTGAAAAGCTATTTTGCCTAATAGTCAAACTTCTGAGCTTTCACCAACAGCCGTGAATTACAGTTTGTGCACTTTTCTGTTTCTGAGATTTCTTACTTTGTCAGCAGTTATCCAGGGGCTGTAGTTTACTTCTGTTGTACATTACTAATTCCTAATTTGACTTTTCCATTTGTGTGTCGGGGGTCAGTAGATTTACTAGAATAATGGTGTAGCTTGCTCCATAATCCAACTGATATTTCAGCTATTATATAGTATCAGTAATTATGACAACTGGCTTTATAAAATGCCTAAGTTTGTCATCTTCTATGCCATGCACAGTCTCAGTGGTGATACAGAAAATAATTTGGTATATGCAACTTCCAGTGTCATTTACACTGCGTATATTGATTTTCATTTAGCTTATTTTTATTTCACACTTTGTATCAAAATGTCTGTTTTTACCACACATTTTACATTGTTCCTTAAGATCAGCATTTTTATCCTCTCATGGATGTTCCCATAATACTTCAACTAACTAGGACTGATTCCTTTTCTCCTTTTGTTTTAGCTTTTTTAGTTGCATGTTTTACTTAGTGTACCATCTGTACTATTTTGGAATTTATCATTTTGTTCTTCTGTTTTGATTTATCCACTGTACGTTTTTCCTTATTCTTCATTCTCTATCTTAAACTTGGTTTGCATGTTCTGCAAAGTGAATTATAACATGAATCAGCGAGTTCACTCTTTAGCATCTGTCAATTTGAGATCCATATAAAGAGTAAAAATACAAAATTCCCTTAACTAAGAACATTACTAAGATATTTTATTAGATGCGCAAGGGCCACAAACAGAATAGAAGGACATTCAAAGGAAAGCAACAGAAAGTTTATCCAAGGCATAAAATGGAATGTTCTTTGAGGGAAAAATGAAAGCTATCAACATATACAGACTAGAAGACATTAGACCATCGATGAAGGGGTAAGACTTGATATGAACCAATGGGGTCAAGATCAGTAATAGATATAAGAAGCAGTTATTTTACAGAGATGGTGTGGGATACCGAGCAAAATTTTCCAGTAAGGCTGCTGAGGCAAACTAGTACAGGCTTCATATGCATGCAGAAGGTATAAAGAATACCTTGTTCTTAAAAGTTGCTGGTATGGTATACAGGTATCAGTTAGTCTGGTGTTCTCGGTTTACACTGTACAGTCAACAAAAAGTCTGCTAGAGCTAAATTCTGTATTTCTGTCATAATACTTTTAATGCTCATCTCAATGTTTCTTTGAGGAAACTGATTGTGCATATGAATTACTAAATATTTTTTTCAGGTTCATTTTTATATTAAAACAGATTTGCAACAGAAGTGCCATGGGATCTTTTATATCTACCCGAGCTACCACAACTCAGGCAAAGGGGACCTCAGTTTAACATCTCATCTTTAGGATGGTACAAGAAGTGCATGACACACTGCATTGACAGTACTGGAAAAAATTAATCAAAGTACCTGGTGTGGGACTAGAACCCGAAAGCTTCTGATTATCCAAAACAAAAGCTATTTTTTAACATGCAAAAATTTAAAAAAACATTTTTCATTAATAATAGTGTATATTTTGAATACAGGCTTATTTATAGCATGAAAAATAGTTCCAATTTGCAACAAAGCAACTCTTTGACTTTACTTACTGTTTTATCGTGGCTGCTTAAAAGTAAATGAAGCATATTTCTTACATTTCCTTGACAGAAAATAACAGTCATGCAACAGCTGTATGACTTGATTTTTTTTCTCACATTTACGACTGTACTCTTGTCTGATTGCTACCCAACAGTTTCTTTACTTACACATTGTACAGTCTTTCTGCCAACATTTCCTCAAAGAGAATAAAACCAACATAAACATTTCAACAAAATGCAAATTAAAGGTCATGCTGCTAAACGCTAGGAGTCTAAACATGAAACAGCACTCATTGCAAGCATTCTTAACCCTGGAAGATGCTGACATTTGTGCAGTCACATATAACTGGTTCAAATCTGTAGAGTGCACCCCAGCCTTACCTGGTTATTCATCTTATCATACATTCAGACCCCAAACTGTAGACAGCAAAGCCAAAGGAGGTGGAGTTTCAATTTATTAAAGACACACACACACACACAGACACACACACACACACACACACACACACACACACACACACACACACACACACAGACACACACACACACACACACACACACACACACACACACACACACACACACACACACACACACACACTCACACACACACACACACACACACACACACACACACACACACACACACACACACACACCTCCAGGCTGGTCAAACAATATGACACACAGGAGACACTCCAGGTACAGTTAACCATTGACAAGACCCCTATTCAAATCATAGCTAGCTACAGGCCCCCCAAATTTGACTCAAGATGCCCACTCCACCTATCGGGACCTCTTTGAATCTATCAAGATTCAACCCTTTATTCTGATCCTGGGTGACTTTAACTACCCTACCATAGACTGGAAAAGCTACTCATGCCACAATGCAAATGCCCAGAGATTCCTCAATTTTATCAATGCAAATGCCTTGGAACAGCTAGTTGATACACCCACAAGAGGTGATAATATCTTGGACTTAGTATTAACCAACATGAGTAACCACTGCAGCACCTCTACAGTATCATCCTCCGTGGTAAGATCCAACCATAAAGTGGTCATTTTCAAAGTCAGCATCTCACCTGACCCCCCCCCTCTAGCCAGGGTCAAACAACAAAACTTCTCCAAAGCTGATTACAACCTCCTGAGGGATGGTATAAACAGCTTCACAGCCCCCTCTCCCTCTGTTGGAACTGATACCAATGTCCAAATCTATGCCACAGTACTATACAAGCACTTATTTAGATGCATGGAATCAGGAATACCTGACAGGACAAAATCATCCTTTGCAAGGAAGTGTGATCCTGTCTGGTAGACATCTGCAATAAATAAACTATATAACAAAAGGAAAAAAAATTGCTGCCCAGGACCAAGAAAGAGTAGCTGCCCAATTGGAACCAATCTCTCCTTAGCCTGAACAAGCAAATAAGAACACTAGCAAAATCCTCTAAAGCCAACTTCGAGTCCAAATTAGCCACATCTACTAGAGACAGTCATAAGAGCTTCTTCACATATGTCCGCAATCTCAAAAGAAGCAACCAGATCTGTTCAGAACTGGTGGTCAAGGACACCACATACACAAATGCTGTAGATATAGCTAGCCTACTGGCAGAGATTCAGCAAAAACTTTACCCCTCTATCCCTCCATCACTAAATCAAGACATCCCCAGTACCTGACCCTCTCCCCTTATTTCTAAGGAATAGGCCATCACTGCCTTCGCAAAGCAAAAAATACAGCCTCCATGGACCCAATAACATCCCAGGCTGTATTCTGTATGAACTCAGGCATGAATGTGCAGCACCATTAGGCACTTTATTCAACCAAAACTTGACTACTGGCTTTGTCCCAGCCGAGTGGAGGACAACAATTGTCATCCCTTTACACAAAGGTGGAGCATTCAATGATCTGGGAAATTATAGACCCATCAGCCTAACTAGCCTGATCTGCAAGACCATGGAATGGATTATCATGGACCTCATTAACAGGGACATTGGCAACCTCCAAACACTCAATCCCACACAGTCTGGCTTTGTCAAATGGAGGTCATGTCTTTTCAATCTGGCCGACTACTTTGAGACAGGGACCAAAGACATGGACAAGGGGAAGACGGTGTATACTGCCTACCTTGAACTGGCCAAAGCCTTCAACACTATTCCCCACTCAGGCATAATAAATAAACTCTCTCACCTAGGCATCAATCTATATGTTATCAGATGGGCAGCAAATTGGCTCACTGATATAACCCATCTAATCAAAATAGGGGAAGCAACCTCAAGCAGTAGACCTGTAATGAGCAGCATGCCCCAGGGATCAATCTTGGGGCCTCTGTTATTTGGGATATACTTCTCTGTGGTGCAGGCCAAAACCAGTGGGCTATGGCTGACCAAATCTGCAGATGACTGCAAGCTGATCATGTTCATCAATTCCCCAAGTGATGTGGACATCTTCCAAGATGGTCTCACCCAAACAAATGACTGCTGCCAGAAAATTGGCCTCAAGCTGAATGCCAAAAAATGCATCGTCATCTCCTTTGGGGAGAGTAACATCCCCACATATCACATTAATAACAACGTCCTAAGCAAGCAATCAGCAGTGAGGGATTTGAGCACCCAGGTTAATGGCAACCTGACTTTTGACCACCATGTTGCTTCTGTTGTACAGAAAGTTTTCTACATGGCCCAACTCATAAGTAAGGGTATCTCATCCAGGGACAAGGAGGTCATAATATCCCTGTATTCTTCCCTTATTAGGCCAATTATTGAGTACAATGCCTCCTTCAGTGGAGAGTCCATAGAGTTTCCTCACCAGAAGAATCCAGTGCCTCAAACATCTATTCTACATAGATAGGCTAAAAGCTCTGTCCCTCTACTCAGTTTCATACAGACTCCTCAGAGGTGACCTCTGTCTGGCATAGAAAGCAATCTCAGACCCCGCCTTGATGGGACTGCTGCATAGCCGCAAATCAAGCTCCACTCGAGTAACCCACATGTGCAACCTTAACCTGGTCTGTGACATCAATAGCACTTGTTGGCTGGACAGATTAGTGCCCCAGAGACTCCCACATCTGTGGAATAGACTCTCTCTCCACGTCAAGCAGAGCACCTCAATATCCCTTTTTAAGCACAACCTGGATAACTGGATGGGAAACAGAAAATACACCCCTGGGATTCCACCTGTGTCCCTGCTGAGCAAGGGCTTTGGGTACTGACTTGTCTAAGCATGGGCTAAACTCTTGGCTAGCCTTATAAGGGCCTCAGGACCAATAGCCTAGTAACCTCCAATAATCCTGTGATTCTATGATCCTAAGAGAATCTATGTAAGATCCACTATTTAGATTTATTTTTGCCTTTTAATAAAATACATGTTAGCTTTTATTTTGTTTGTCATGCACATGTACAGAGGCTAGTACATCTATCTTATCTAGTAAAGTATATGTCCATCTTTTCTAAGGATAATAAAAAACATGTTTTACTTTAACTTTCTTCTAAGATGCATAAGCTGAACTATCTCTGTCATATTTCTGTTGTTCAATCAAATGCTCTCTAAATGTGCACACAACATGCAATTTAAGGCCTTCATGCATATCTCTAGTCCAATAAAAGCGCATTTGGGATCTAGTTGTCAAGTCTGAGATGAAACAACTGTATAGTCTATGCTGGTGCTGGATTTGAATCAGGATTCAAACATTGGTCCTTTGTGATACATGAGCACTAAAATGTGTTCTGAATGTTTCTGCATACAATGGAATCAAAGTTCCAAAATTACACAAACTTAAATGCATCAAGCAAGTTCAGATTTCTTTTTTTTCTGTAAATTATTTTCCAAGTTTTTACTCATAATTTTGTTGACCTGGTAAGCCCTGTGATGCCCGTGCTCTGGCCCAGCAATCAAGGACCCTCAATCCTCACCACTAACACCAGTGAGAGGCATCTCATATAGGAGGAAAGGATAACAAATACATACAGTAAAGTGCAATTTCCCTTAAGAGCACATAGAGATTGCAGTCAGTCCGGGGCTGGTCATTCTGTTGCTCTCCATGTCCCCAATAAGAATCCCCACTGGCACAGCTATAGGGTCCAGGTCTCAGCCTAGTGGGCAAGCTAAAACTTCCAGCACCCTCTCTGTCCAACCAGTGCTTTGTGGCCCTGCCTAAGTAGCTGACACACACACACACACACACACACACACACACACACACACACACACACACACACACACACACACACACACACACACACACACACACTTTGAGAAGAGTTTATACAACCACACAGACATGCCTGGGGAAGGCTGGCACAGGTTCTTCAGCTGTGCCCCTTTTTCCCAAACTATACGGTAGTACCAGCTGCTACCACCCACTAATATTTATCAGCTACTCAAAGGCCCTTAAAAGGGTGTCCAATTATTACTGCACAATATTATTATCCAACTGGTAGTATAGCCCAGGGATAAAGCTATTAGAGTGGCTTTATACAATTTAACCAAAGGCATGCAAGTACTCTAAAGAGCTTAAATTATTTCTACAAAAACAGCCACAGTTGAAAGGGTTTAAAATATTTAATAACAAACAGTCAAAACACAAGACAATACTTTTTACTACACAGTGCTAGTCAAGAATTCAGAGTTCACAGAGAAATACTTAAAATAATTCAGTAGTACAGTTTTGACATCACAGGAAAACACTTAGTCTAATCTTTCTAGTTTCTAGTTATTTCTAAGAGAAAAAGATAAACTTACATATAGAGCAAGACAATGCTGAGAGTTGGATGGTCAAGACAAAAATGCTTAATGCTTTTTGATTCTCTGTTTTTAAAATCACATTCCTGGTTCACATTACATCATTCTTCACACTTCCCTGGGTTCCCAGCCTAACAGAAACTACATTTACATTTTTTGCCTATGGGCAGAAACCAGAGCAATAAAGGACATTTATGCATGCAAATTCTGACCATTAACTCTGGCCTTAAAACAATAGGCAGGATGCCTCACTCTAGACTTGCTGACTCCGAGTTTTAACATCAAAGGGTCACAATATGCTTTACTTGGTCAGTAGAGTGCACTGTTGATACATTTTTGCCAGTTCCACATGTAACACTATTTTTACCATTTAAGACAACAAGCCCGTGGTTTACATTAATATTTACAGATGACAGAATTATCTCCAAAATTCTATCTGGCTAGGCTGGCAGCCTTCATCTATCTTCACCCAATCATCACATACCTACCCCCCCCCAGAGAACTCAAGCTAGTTTTCAAGTGACCCTTGAGAAACACTGCTTGAGGGAGTTAGGTCTATTTGAGTATAGCTTACCCCATTCCCTGTCTTGAGAGCCCATCTGCATTGGCATTGTTAATCCCACTGCAGTCTTCACGGACATATCATATGCTTGCAACCCCAGGCTCCATCTTAGCAACTTGGCATTGTGCTGGTTGGCTCTGTTTAACCATGATAGGGTGTTGTGATCTGTCATAACAGTGAATTTCCTTCCATAAAGATAAGGCTGAAGTTTCTACAGTGCCCACACTATGGCTAATCATTCATTTTCTACAGCTGCATAGCATTCCTCCCTGGGTTAGATCCTACAACTGAGATAAACCATTGGGTGCTCTTCCCCCTCAGAAGAAATATGGTTAAGTACAGCCCCCACCCCATGGTTCAAAGCATCCACCTGCACAACAAATTCTTTGCTGTAATCTGGACTGGCTAACACAGGGTGTCCTCCCAAAGCTTCTTTAAGCTTCTGGAATGGCTCCTCACATGCTGGGGTCCACACTACCTTATCTGGCCTGTTCTTCCTTGTCAGGACTGTGAGGGGAGTAGCTATGGTACTACAAATGGGGACAAACTTTCTGTAGTACCCTGCTGTCCCTAAAAATGCCCTCACCTGCTTTTTAGTAACAGGTGCAGACCATGCCTGAATGGCTTCCGCTTTGGTAGGTTCTGGCCTTATCTTACCACTCCCCACTCTATGTCCTAAGTAGGAGACCTTTGCCATACCACTTGACATTTGATTGGCTTAATGGTCAACCCTGCCCTCTGTAGTCTGCCAAGCACCTCCTTGATATGCTGAAGGTGCTCTGGCCAGGAATAGCTGTAGATGGCAATATCATCTAGGTAAGCAAGGGCAAGCCCTCCTGCTCCTGTTAGGCTATGATCTACCAGACTCTGGAAAGTTGCTGGGGCATTCTTCATCCCAAAGGGAATCTTTGTGAACTCATACAAGCCAAATGGAGTCACAAAGGCTGACTTCTCTCTAGCACTGGGAGTCAAGGGCACCTGCCAGTAACCCTTGGTAAGATCAATGGTTGTAAGATACTTAGCCCACCAGCTGCTCTAGAGCCTCATCTGTCCTAGGCATGGGCTAAGCATCTGACTCTGTGTGACTATTTAATTTCCTGTAGTCCACACAGAACCTGGTGCTGCCATCCTTCTTTGGCACCAGCACCACTGGGGAGGCCCAGGGACTGTTGGACTCCTGAATTACCCCTAGTTCCAACATCTCCTGTACCTCCTCCTTCAGAGTCTGTTTGACTCTCTCAGGCACTCTATAAGAGGCCTATCTAATAGGCCTTTGGGGTCCTGTATACACCTGGTGCTGCCCCAGGTGGGTCCACCCTGGTTTCCCAGTGAACATGTCCCCAAATTCCTGCAACACTACTCGGATTTCCTCGAACCTGGGTAGGAGATAGCTGCTGGGACATTGCTACCCCTTCCACTAAGGTGTCAGCCCGAGCCTCACTGAGGAGATCAGTCCCCAGATCTCCCTCAGACTCTTCCTGCAATCCACTGCAAATGTTCAGCACAAGGGCCTCCCTATCATGGTAAGGTTTCATCATGTTAACATGGTACAATTTGTGCCCCTACCTTCTGCCTAGCATTTCCACCATGTAGTTAACATCACTTACCTTTCTTACCACCTTATATGGTCCCTCCCAAGCTGCTTGCAGCTTGTTGCGTCTGACAGGAATGAGAACCATTACCTGCTGCCCCACAGTATACTCTCTAGCTCAAGAATTTCTGTCATACCACACCTTTTTCTGTTGTTGGGCTTCTGCCAGGTTCTCCTGTGCCAAGTCCATGAGTTCTCTGATCCTTCTCCTGAGGTTTAGGACATATGCCACAACAGACTCCTTGTGAGACTCGCACTCACTTTCCCACTCATCTCAAATTAAATCTAGAGGTCCCCTCACCCTATGCCCATACAGCAACTCAAAGGGTGAAAATCTGTGGATTCCTGGGGGACCTCTCTGTAAGCAAACAACAGATGGGGCAAATATTTGTCCCACTCCCTCTTAAACTGATCTGCAAATGCCCATAGCCTGGACTTGATTGTAGAGTTTAACCTCTCAACAAGACCATTAGTCTGGGGGTGATAGCGGGTGGTCTTCATGTGCTTCACCCCACAGGACCTCCACAGACAAGCCAGCAGGTTTGACATGAAATTGGCACCTCTGTCAGTCAGTATTTCTTTTGGGAAACCTAGCCTGCTGAAAATCTCTAACAAAGCACTTGCCACCTTCTCTGCCTCAGTGGAGGACAAAGCCACTACCTCAGGGTATCGTGTAGTATAATCCACTACCACTAGGATATACTTTTTCCCTGTGGAACTTGGGGTACTCAGAGGACCCACAATATCCATAAGCTACTCTCTGAAATGGCTCCTCAATCACAAGCAAAGGCATCAAAGCTCTCACCTTGATTCCGGCCTTGCCTACCTTTTGGCACTTCTCACAGGTCCTGCAGTACCCTGTTAAATCTCTGGAAATTCCAGGCCAATAGAAGTGCTGCATAGTATGCCTCTTTGTACGTTTTATGCCCATATGACCTGCAAAGGGAATATCATGGGCTATGGCTAGAATGCCAGATGGTAGGCTGTAGGCACTACCAACTGCTGTTCTCTCTCACCTTCTAGCCCTCCCTCAGGGGTTCACTCTTTGTATAGTAACCCTTTGTCCTAGTATACAGATTCCCCCTTTCCTTGAGAATCAATGGCCTCCCTAGCTACTTACCTCAGGCCTTGTAATGTAGGGTCTGAGAGCTGAGCCTGTCTTAACTCTCTCCTTGTAACCCTTCCCAGCTCCCCTTTCACAGGAAATCTGGCATCCTCTAACAGTGGTGCCTCACTGTCAGCCTGGGTAGTACTACTCACCTCTACCTTTGCAGTCACTCTGTCCAAGGGGCCATTAGTACCCCCAAACAGCTGTGGCTCACCTTCAGTCTCACTGCTACAGGGTAGCTCCCTCCCTGAAGTAACCACCTCACCAGTCCTGGCTGCAAGAATGCAGTCTTTCTGGGTCTCCCCCAGGCTACCAGACCCACATGCTTGTCTCCTAGCCTACGTCTGTGTAACTGCACAAACACATGGTACTGCCTCATCCAAATACTTCCCTATCAGGACATCTGCAGGATGGTAGTTTGGTACCCTTGTTGTCTCAAGACAACCTACTATTGGCATTTTGTCTTTCCCACTTACTGGCTCCCTCACCTTTTGTTCCCCACCTTGCCTCCGTGGACACCTGTATGCCACATGACCCCACTGGTTGCATTCAAAACATTTAACCCTAGCTCCTGGACATGTAACTGGACTAGTAGTTTCCCCTGCTACTGGCAGATTCTGTTGGTGCAGTCTGTGCTGCCCACCATGGGTTCCTTTAGACCCATGAGCAGTACTAGGGGTCCCTTTCCTGTAAAGGGCTGCCCTGCCTGCCATGTATAGGTCTCCCTTCTTCCCCAACTTATCTGAAGTGGCACATTGTCTATCAGCTAACCAGATCCTCATGTCCTCAGGCAAAGTGCTAAGGGCTTGTCCCTCACAAAAAGTTTTGCCAGTCATTCAAAAGTGGTGACCTGACATCCACTCACCCACCTATGGAAATAAGTGCTCAGTTCAGCAACATATTCTCACACACTTTCATCTGCCTTGCGTCTATGCTCACAAAACTTTTTCCTATATGTTTCAGGTGTTAGCTTAAACAATTCTAACAAGTGATTTTTAACAGCAGTATAATCAAAACATGTAACATCAGACATTTTTGACAAAACAGTTACAGCTCTACCATGGCGTAAGGGGGACAGGAACTGTATCCAGAGCCTTTGGTCAACACCATACTGTTTGCATACCCTCTCAATCATATGAATGAAACTATCAAAATTATCCCCCCCTTTAGACTGTAGAAGAAATGTACTGCCCTTTTGTGCTTCTGGGATCCAGTTACTCCCTTTCCCATTACCTCCATGACTCTGGTGAAGAGTCAGCATTCCCTCTCATGCTTCCTCTGCCGCTCCTTTTCCTTGGCTTCCAGGCATAGCAGTTTCTCATTCTCCTCAGCCTGTAGACTCCCCAGTCTCTCAGCTGCTTCTATCTCCAAATGCCTGGCCTCCAACTCAAGTCTCTTTAGCTCCAGATGGATTTTAAGTCCTCTGCAGAAAGGTTGAGCTGTCCATTCTCCGAGGGTATTATATATCCACTGTCGGTCTGATTGTCCTCCTGGTTGCTGTTTTCTGATGCAGCTGTAACCAAGGCTGCAATCAGGTCTGCCTTAGTCAGGTTTCCATGCACCAGTCCCCTAGCCTGGCACATCTCTACCAGCTGGCTCTTTGTCAGCTTTCCATACTTCTCTGCTGACATGCTGCCTGCTCACCCTGACTAACTAAGCTAACAAAAGAAATGAAACAATTGTGATCTTAACTGTATTCACTGCATGGCTGATTTAGAGTACAAAACATCTTTAAAGCTCACTGTACATAAGCTACAGGAATTCACTCTACCCACACCACTACAAGCCAATTAGTATTTGTCAACCAATTAATATGTGGTGTGGATATCGCACCACTGCCAAACAATTCATATGTGACGCCCATGCCCTGGCCCAGCAATCAATGAACCTCAATCCCACCACTGCCATCAGTTAATATGTGATGCCCGTGCCCTGGCCCAGCAATCAAGGAGCCTCAATCCTCACCACTAAGACCAGTTGAGGCGTCTCATACAGGAGAAAAGGATAATAAATACACACAGAAAAGTGCAATTTCCCTTAAGAGCACAGAGAGATCACAGACAGTCTGGGGCTGGTTACTCCCTTGCTCTCCAGGTCCCCAATAAGACTCAACAGTGGCATAGCTATAGGGTCCAGGTCTCAGCCTAGTGGGCAAGCTAAAACCTCCAGCACCCTCTCTGTCCAAGCAGTGCTTTGTGTCCCTGCTCAAGTAGCTGACACACACACACACACACACACACACACACACACACACACACACACACACACACACACACACACACACACACACACACACACACACACACACACACACACACACACACACACACACACACACACACACACACACACACACACACACACACACACACACACACACACACACACACACACACACACACACACACACACACACACTTTGACACTCCTGGGGAAGTCTGGCACAGATTCTACAGCTGTGCCCCTTTCTCCCAGACTATACGGTAGTACCAGCTGCCACCACCCACTAATATTTATCAGCTACTCAAAGGCCCTTAAAAGGGTGTCCAATTATTACTGTGCAATATTATTATCCATTTGATAGTATAGCCCAGGGATAAAGCTATTAGAGTGGCTTTGTACAATTTAACCAAAGGCATGCAAGTACTCTAAAGAGCTTAAATTATTTCTACAAAAACAGCCACAGTTGAAAGGGTTTAAAAATATTTAATAACAAATAGTCAAAACACAAGACAATACTGTTTACTACACAGTGCTAGTCAAGAGTTCAGAGATCGCAGAGAAATACTTACAATAATTCAATAGTACAGTTCTGGCATCACAGGAAAACACTTAGTCTAATCTTTCTAGTTTCTAGTTATTTCTAAGAGAAAAAGATAAACTTACATATAGAGCAAGACAGTGCTGGGAGTTGGATGGTCAAGACAAAAATGCTTAATGCTCTCTGATTCTCTCTGTTTTTAAAATCACATTCCTGGTTCACATTACATCATTCTTCATACTTCCCAGGCTAACAGAAACTACATTTACATTCTTCACCTCTGGGCAGAAACCAGAGCAATAAAGGACTTTTATGCATGCAAATTATGGCCATTAACTCTAGCCTTAAAACAATAGGCAGGATGCCTTACTCTAGACTTGCTGACTCAGAGTTTTAACATCAAAGAGTCACAACATGCTTTACTTGGTCAGTAGAGTGCACTGTTGATACATTTTTCCAGTTCCACATGTGACTATTTTTACCATTTAAGACAACAAGCTTGTGGTTTACATTAATATTTACAGATGACAGAATTATCTCCAAAATTCTATCTGGCTAGGCTGGCAGCCTTCATCTATCTTCACCCAATCTTCAGAAGCCCTAATGGACAAAATGTTATTATTTATTTATGCATTTATTTTCCATTTGTTTACTGGGAAAGTCAGACAGGGTTTAAGCAGACCCGCTTTCAGCGGAGGCCAGGTTGAAAAGCTCCACAGGTACAATGTTTACAAAACTTACACAAGTGTTAACAAACATAAACATATATCAAATATTATACAAATTAGTAATATTAACAAAGCTTCACTGGAGAACTCAATCATATATAGGGCACTTACATATCTACATAATTATTAACAAGCATATAATGATATATGATGGCTAGGGTTGCACACAGTTTACAGTGTTATACATGGTAGTAATATTTCAGGGACATTGTTCACAAACATGTAGCAAGTCTTGTGCACTGCTTACAGTCATGTACATAGAATTGGTAAAACAATGAAATTATTCAGAGACATATGAAGACAGTTTGTATTTAGAATATAACTGGCTAAGCTTGTAGATATAACATTAAAGTTTGGTAGAAAAATGTATTATGTACAATAAGGTTCCATTAGGAAATATAGTCTGAGGCTGGAGAATGCCATGTTGGTTAAAGTCCAGCTATTCAAGGCGGTAAGAGGGTGATTAAAGATTTAGAATTAGGTTATAGGTAGGAGAGTATAGGAGTGGGAAGGTAATAGGAGAGCGTATTTGTAGATCTAGTTACTGAATAGTAGACAGGGAGGGAAGAAACAAGGATGAGGTAAGGAGTTCTGGGGGAAAATGGACTATATGGAAGTATACGTGGAGATCAATCAGGCCTACAATCAGAAGCATTATCTGGTTAAGTGAATTGCTTAGAGCCACATATTAGGCAATTGAAGGTGGAAGGAATCAGAGACCCTGAAGAAGCTCATTAATATCTCAGAACTTTAATCTTCTGTTCCAGCTAACAGACAGTTAAACATTCACTTCTGGATAGGCATTCCTACTTTTATTTGCAATTTTTTTTTAAATTAGATTTTGCAACTTTCCCTCCTACTTATTCTTAAATTACATTTCCATAAATTCAGATGAGAATCATGTAAACCAATCTGCATTTGCTGTAATGTCAGCATAAAACAGATATCCTCATTATTAACTGAACGCAAGAGTCCTTAAAGTTAAACTGTAATGTATCTGCTGTTTTTAAGCATTGTTCCTGGTCAGAGGGAAAACAATGACATAAAGTGCCCTGGTATATAAGTCTTACAGATGATTGTTGGCTTGATTCCTGTGGTTCTTCATTATTTTTAATTATTTTATTGTTCACTGAGAAAGTCTGTCTAGACAAACTCCCTTTTTAGCGGAGGCCCAGGAAGTCGGAAGGAGTACTCCAATAACATCTTAAGAACATAAAAATTAAACAATTACAAAGAAATACAGTATATGCTGTAAACAGAAAAAAATGCAAGTTACTTATTTCAGTGAAGGAAGAAGTTGTGAAACTGACAGCGTAACCTATTAGACTAACAAGAGAAACATTTTTACAGAAATAAATTAGTTTATGGCAGCAATAATACAGGTACAAGGTAGTAGAAAAAGGTATCTGGGTAATTTATACTGGTAGACACCTGGAACAGTAGTGCATAGAAGGGATAATTGCATAGTAAACTGAGCCACCGTGTAACTGCAAATTTGTTTCATAGCTTTGTAATATAGAGAGCGTACAGGAAGTTTACGGCTGAGTTATGGGATGTTGGAGTTTATCCTTGGACTGAAGAGCTTTGCCAGGTGAATGTTTCTGCACAATTTGTTTATTGCCATTTTTATTGTTAGAAAAGAAAAAAAAAGAGAGAGTATGGCTTGGCAAGGAAGGAAATGTCAGACTATTTTGTTCTTTACCATCACCAGCATAGCAAATTAATGATTAAAATAGAAACAGAGTAACAGAAATCCAAGGTAAAATGACAAGAACATATCAGCAATTGGAAAATACTTTCTGGATATAAAGAGGCTAATTCTGAAGAAAAAATGATTGTGGTATTTGAGCACCTTTCAGTGATACTACACAACATGGAGACCTACCATTCGATGATGCTTCATGCCCAATAATCGCTGCAAACCAGGCAGATCCATATAAACACTGCTATAGAGAGCAGCTGAGAAAGCAAGAAATAAGGGAGGAAGCAGTTAAACAACCAGAGTTAGAGAAGAAAGTGCAAATGAAGGTGGATGATTTGGAGAAAAGAAACCACCTCTGTAAAATGAAAATCATTGGCATTCCAAAGATCATAAAAGAACTACCAGAATTCTAGGAAAAAATGGCCAGGGAGGGAATGTAAATCCCACCAAGTTTCATCTTTCAAATGGAATAGATACATCAAATTTGAAAGAACAAACGAGACTCGGACAACCCCAGATGTGCTTATGACATTATGGCTGTTGAGATAGATTAATAAAAATGTAGGTTTCCTGTGTCAGCAGAATTGTATTAAATTCATGTAGGAACACACATCAGAACTATATCAGTGTCAAAAGGAAGCAGACAATCTAAGGAAAAAGTTAACTAAAATTAGGATTTCCTAAGACTATAATTTACCCAGCTACACTACTAGTTTTTGCATTGGACAAGATAAGAAAATACAGTGACACAGCAGCCATATGGAAGTTCGGTACTTTTCTGTTATTGGGGCAACAGTATAAATGTGGTAGCTGTTATCTTCCAAATATATGTTACTACGGGGGGGGGGGGGTTGACAGGAGCTGCACCAGTTTTCTGAGTCTTTTTTTTCTTTTTGGTAAATTACTTCTCAATTATAAAGTGGTTGGCCAGCAGACAAGCTAACAAGGTTGGCTAACAGTGAGGAATCCGAGCGCCAGCTAGCACATTTATGGTATTGCCCCGATGGAGCTGCATCACTTTTCAGTGTTTCTTTTTTTTTTTTTTAATAGGAACTAGTTCCCCCCTCATCCCTCTGCAGTTTAAAATAGCTACAGGAAGCTTTAGATGTGGTAGTTGCTTTTGGAAAATTTCCCACAGATTTTACCCCTGAAGCAATTTATTTAAAGTGGCAGCTACTGCGTGGATATTGTTACCTTGACAATGGTAACAACCATTCTTCAGTTAATAGTATGGGATTTTAAGATTTTAGATTTTAAGAAACATATTGTATTGTATCTAAATGATTTTTTTACAAATGGGAGTCGTGGTTCGCTACTAACAGTTACTATAGAAGGTTTGAGAGCAGCTACATCACTTTTCTGTGGGCAACAAATCGTGTTTGAAAACATGTAAAATAAAGGAGTCAGGAATAATAACCATTTTAGACCAATAAATCATTTATGAAACTATTGCAATTATGAAGTGGTTGGCCAACAGACATATGGAAGCTAACAAGGTTGGCGACAACCATACAGAAGCTAACAGTGAGGATTCCAAGCAGCTGCTACCGCATTTATAGTGTTGCCCCGATAACGGAAAAGTACCGGAAGTTCTATAATGAAGAAAAAGAAAAAAAAGAGATGGAACTTCATGATAGGGACTAGAACATATTATGTCATATAAAGAAATGGAATGAAAAGTAACTAAAACCAGAAGATTGGAAGAGATGCCATATGACCAGTCTACAAGGAAGAAAACTGGGCAAGAAGAAATTCCTACAGAAGTTGCAGATAATATGGAGAAAAGCCATTCCAGGAAAACACAGAGATTACAATGTATAGCAGAAGTCAAGCATGTGAGAGACAGGTTGCATAGTGACCACAGCAGCCTAGAGAAGCAAAAATTGCAAAATGGAGAACATAACCAAATTGCTTTCTCACTGTATCCATATAGGAAGAAACATTGTCTGAATAGTATAAGGGAACCTTAAGTTTCATGCTAGATGACTTTCTGGAGGCCTGTTCACCTCTGTAGCTGCATTTACAAAAATAAGGCTTGGCTACTGTTCCCCTCAATCCTGTCATCTCATTAACATTAATTATGACATCTGCCTCATTATATCCTCTCTGTCAGTTCTTGACTCAATACCTTGACCTGCTGCTGAAAATCTAAACATAGTGAGAAGGCATTGGGGTGTTATTACCACAGACCTGGATATTTGTGAATTGATAGATGCTGGGCTTAAGTTTTTATTTAGGAATATGAAGTCCCTCAAAAAGGCAGCTATGCTATCCTAGGAGTACTTTTCATTCAAATAGAGCAGTTGGAACATATCCGTGTGGTAAATGCAACTATTGTAAATATATTGATAACACAGCTAGCTTTGAACATCCAGATGAGAATAGAGTGTTTCATTTTCAAGTGCAAGCCACATGTGATAGCCAACATATAGTTTATTTAGCCTATTGCCTTAAATGTAAAAATAGGCAAAACAGACAGACCATTCAAAGAAAGGATACGAGAATACATTTATTATATTAGTTGGAGAAATAAAACCAGTGCTTTGGCCAAGCATGTCATCAGTAACAACTCTGAACACACCTTTACGTTTATGGCCATAGGTAGAATTTTTGAGAATGTCAGGGATGGAGATATACATAATATGACCGAGCAGTTAGAGGCCAGATGGATTATTAGACTTAGGGGAGATTTAGGACATGGTTTAAATGAATATGTGCCACTTAAACCTAAGCTAAAATCCAGACCCTTGTTTAGACAGTATTTTTCTTTCCTAGCTGTCTCACCAGTGAAGTATGCTTATTTATATATATTCTTTACACATTTTTATATATATATATATATATATATACTTTTATAGATGTATGTGTTATATTTCAAGGTTGCATTTAAAAGATTGTTTTTTATATATATATATATATATGTATATATATATATATATATATATATTTTTTTTTAACATATATATGTGTGTTTTATACATTTTTTCATAAGTGCTTTTTACAAACAGCAGTGTATGTTTGTGTGCATTTAGTTCACTCAGTAGGTCGGTGAGTTCAAGTTACACCCTATGATGTTAATTGTTACCACTTAATTTGTATCATGTGACTGCTTGTATTTGTTAGAGGTTGTATAAATAGAAGCACACTTTAGTTGTATTTATTAGCATCTGATGAAGCAGGTTTTCCTGCGAAAGCGCTTATGTTTTAACATTAAAACTTCAGCTGAAACTGGAAACCTTGGTCATACCTGAGTTCACATGACATTTATATTGTTTATACTGTGAGAACAATGGTTACTTTTTGATGCACAATAAAATATGCAAATTATTCTGGAATTCTAGTATTTAAGGCAACAGGCTGCATTTAAGAACATGAAAAAAGTCAGTTGTGCATACGAATCCTCTACACATAAGTAAATAATAATTGGCAGAGTGGGATAACAATAAGTGGATACTGGTTCTTGGCTGAATAAAGCAAAATCAATATATATCAATAGTTTGTGAAGTTTATTGAGTATGCACTGTTTCAGGCATGCCAAAGGAACTAGCATGGAGATGAGTGAATTGTAATCAGTGCGACCAACAAAACAGTAAGAAATAAAATGGACTTGTGAAAGCAAAACTTAACGTACTTGCAGTTCATGGAATCCATCAAGCACACAGCTGTTCCATGAATGCTGAAACCACTGCTATAGAGTCTATATAAAATATATGTTATATGATTTTTCAACCATAACTGCACTAAATAATGATGCAAAATGTTGGTACAGTAGACAAAAAAGTCCAGTGTTTGTTGCATTAGCCATGCTTTTTTACTGTCTCATATTTTTTTATGTAGAATTATAATCTGACAGCAGAAGCAGAATATATTATAATACAGTTATATTATGCTATTATTATATTAAATGTTAGACCTCACATTTTATGGAGGTTCACAAACTGCACAGGAGACAGAATTATATACCTCTAATTATAACAGATGATGTGAAGGGAAGAAACTATTAGCTGGCAGGAAAGGGGAATGAAGTGAACCTGCTACTAGCTCTTAAGTTAAGTGAACTGACCCCACTGGGAGTAGGAAAAGAAAATGATCAAAGGGGTTACACTCCAACCCAACTGGTCAATCTATCAAATCTAGACTGGGGGGACCAAGACCAAGACAGAAAGAAGATAACGGAGATAATAAATGCAGGAGGCAGTAAGTACAATATATCAATTTTATTTCCTGGAATGTGGGAGGTTGTTCTCACCCCATCAAATGAAGTTGTGATTGGCAACTTCCATGTCCTGAATGCTGACAACCTGATATATTTTGATGACTTCTTAATAATAGGTATGAAATAGTGGAAAAAGATGACCTGAATGAGAGTGGTTAATAAACAGAAAAAAAGAATACAATAAAATACAATACCAAAGCCCAGAATCAGTTAAAAGAAAGGATTAGTAAACATAACTTAATAGATATATGGAGAGAAATGAAGATGGTGAAGGTAGCATATACTTACTGATGAAAAGAGATTGAACAAGGCAGTAGATTAGACTATTTCCTTATAAGTAACAGTGACAGGATAGAAGTGATACAGGCAAACATTTTAGATAGATGTATTTGGATCATGCCTCTGTACTCTTAACAAATACAACAGATCAAAATTTGAACAGAATAAGTATACTGAAATGGGCTTGGTACAAATGAAAACAAAGGAAAACAGAACAAGTTAAAATAATTGATACATCATGTGATAACTGATGATCTTCTTCTTCTTTCGGCTTATCCAGGTTAGGGGTCACCACAGCGGATCACCTGTCCACTCATGATTGGCAGTGGAGGTTTAAAGTGTCGAGCTGCAAGCCCGGCACCCAACCTTCCACAGAAGACACACACATGCATGCCTAGGGCCAATTTAGAGTGTCCGATCCACCATCAAGCATGCCTTTGGGATGTGGGAGGAAACCGGAGCACCCGGAGGAAACCCACGTGACCACAGGGAGGACATGGAGACTCCGCACAGAAGGCACCCCAGCCAAGGATCGAACTGGAGAACCTCTTGCTGTGAGGTAGCAATGCTAGCAGCTGCACCACTGCGGCCACCCTGATGATGAACCTGAAAAAGAAAGTTGATGTAATTTATGGTGGGAAATGGTTAAGACAGCATTAAGAGATCATTTATTGGGAGAGTGAGGAAGGAAGGAAAGAATAACTGAATACTGTCAAATAAAGTATAGGAAAAGGAAGGTAGATTAAAAGAGCTGCAGGATTTACTTTCAAGAATAAATACTGACAGACCCCCTTCTGCTAATGTTGATGTACATTTTAAATAGAGGTCCTGGACAGTTAATTTTAACACAATCTGAGACAGAATGTATGTTCAGAAGCAATTTCTGGTGGACACAAGTTGAGGGGAGTACAAAACATATTGCAAGGTGTATAAAGACCAATACAGAGAACAGTATGTGGATTGTAGAAAAGGCAGTAAAGGCCATGTCCTGAGCTCATTGCAGTTAGTAAAGGAAGCCTTTTAAGCATAAAAATATTTACAAAGCCGAAGGGGGGTAGACATGAGAATGGTTCCAGGATGCAAAAATTTATAATCTAGTATGTGCAGAAGATTAAGGTAAACTAAACAGACCTGTCAGACTAAAAGAAGTGCAGATAGATATACAAAATATCAAGAAAGATAAGGCTCTGGAACCAGATGGCTTCCCTCTGGAATTTTTTTAAATGGGGAAAATGAAGATAGAATGAGCACTAATGGACCAATACGAACAAATCTGGAAGAAACAAAAATACCAGATAGCATGAAACATGCCAAATAACAGTTATACAGAAGAGCAAAGGAGACAGAACCGACATGGCCAATTATAGGCAGATTTCACTTTTAAATTTAAACATAAAACTATTAGCAATAATTCTAGCAAACAGAAAGGATAAAGTCCTACCCAAAATAATAAGACAGGAACAAAATTAATTTATAAAAGGAGGACAGGGCAAGACAGAGCATAGATAACTGGTGGAACCTGTCTAGTTTTTTAGATAGCCGTCAAACTGGATATATGAAAGCAGTGATAGTCTTATTTGATATTTTCAAAAAAAGCTTTCAATAGAGTTAACAGGGAGTTCTTATTTGCAGTATTACAGATAAGGTGTCTAGGGAGAGGAGTTTCTCAAATGGATAACGTTGTTTTATAAAAATCCCACCTTTGATGCAGCATTAAATAATGGAGTATGCACACATGCAAGAGTATTTCAGAGAAAAAGATGGGGATGCCCATTATCTTCAGGGTTATTTCTGTTTGTGATTTAAGATCTGGATATACAAATCCATAAAGTCTTAGAATAGAGGCAACAGACATGTAGTACAACCATGTTCTAGTTATATACTGATGATTGCATCCTGATGGCAGAAGATATAGACCTGACACTACCATGTGTGTCGGACACTTTTTAAAAATTGCATAAAATATTTTGATTAGAATTAAACCACAATAAAGCAATCCTTATTAGAATAGGAGAAAGTAAAGGCAGAGGAGGAGGTGCAATGAAAGACATAAAGGAAACAGAATATCCACATATCTTGGATTAGAAGTAGGTTATACTTATGAAGAAACAGTTATAAGAAATCTGGAGAACTTGTACCAAAAGATCAATACATTGTTAAAGAAGTGTGGATATAGAACATGTACTATGGTAGGTAAGATAAAGGCTGTTTAATCTATTGTCTTTCCTTATATAATACATGTAATCAGGCATATACCAATGAGATTCGACCACCTACTAGCAGAGAAAATACAAAGCTTAATCAAGAGAAATATGGGTGAGTCACGCAAACATAGAATGCCTAGGCAGGAATTGCTAACATTGGCAACAGAGATTGGGGTGGGGACTGATACATATCCTATCTGAGATGGTGGCATTTAACGTCACACAATGGATAAGATTTCAGGAAGAGGGCACAAAGGCTGATATATGGGAAGAAAGGGATCTGCCAATATCTAGAGAACCTATCTGGCAAACTTTAGGATGGAAATGGGAGACAAGAATAAACCAGTTAGGTGACATGACATTGAAATTACTTATGTATAAGAGACTTTGGAACCAGCTGGGTATTAAAAACTTAATACACAAACAAATATGAACAGAATGGGAAGAAGTAGGGATAACTAGCTGGAAGCAACTTGTTGCGCTGGGCAGACTTACTAACAATGATAAAGAATTAAAGGAAAAAAAATTAATGAATGACAAACTGCAAAATCCATGTCAGATCAGAGATGAACATTTTGAAATGTTTAACACACAGATGAACATTTATATAAGCTACTCTAATCCTACACTGGAGGAAAACAATGGGGACATTTTGTGGAAAAATGGGCAGCCCGGAAAAGGAAGAGGAAGTTTGATATTTGATATATAAATATATCAGGCAGAGTAGATGTGAAAAAGAAAAGGTGGGCATGAAAGGGTAGGACTTGATTAAAGAATACATATAAGAAGGAATAACACACGATGAATGGATTTAGGAAAATACTCATCTCCTCAGAAAATGTCCTTACATACAGGACCAACAGATAAGAATATTGCACTTATGAAATAACACACCAAGTAAAATAGGCATGAGAAGGGTGATGCGAAAATAAAGTTTTGAAGATGTGGAGTAAATGAGGCAGGAATTATACATATTTTCTGTGAATGCCAGAGGGCACAGCAGAGATGACAACAAGCAACAAAGGGATGGGAAGAAATTTTTCATAAGCCTATAACCTGGAAATGGGAACCCCTAGGGCTTGGAGAAGAAAGGGAGGAGCTAAGATGTGAAAGGGAAGACCTTATTACAAGATTAATGTTAGGATTTGTTCCAAGAACGGTACTTTTGAGGGTATGGAGAACAGCACACACTATCAGATTGTGAAGTTTACAGGTAGAGTATCTAAAACTGATAAGACAAACAGAGCATTTTTACAAAATGAATATGATGAAGAGAAATCCAAAAAGGTTGGAATGATGTAACTCAGTTCTACTGGAAGCTGAATAAAACCAAAAAACTATAAGATCAAATGGGCATTTGATGGGAGATGTAAAATGTAAACTGGAGATTGTATAAAAGCTAATAAAGGTAGTACTAAAGTCTTGGTCTTATGTAAATATGTATATATTTTTTTCTTCATCAGCATGTATTCATGATGAATGAATATATAACTGTTGTATTTGTTTCATTGTTAATCAATGTTTCTCTGTCCATGTTCATATGACATATGGAAAAGTGAAGTTTATGTTATTATTACTGAAATTCGTTAAGAATGATATATTAAAACAGGCTGGAATATTTAAAATTTCAGCAAATTAAGCAATGACTAACAGATTTAGCCACATTTTCTGTATTAGGTTACCCCTTCACTAACCAGTAGATTAAGTAGTTCATTTCAAATATGAGGTCATATCATACAAGTTATTTTCATAGTCCTGTTATACAGGTTCAAGTTAAATGTTACTCATCTACTTAAAACTGATGCTGAATAGTTTCGCCACTGAAATTCCTTAACAGAAATGAATGTAAAGCAAATTAAAAAATGCAAAGCAAAAGCCTGAAGTATAGCTGTTTTGTAAGGTTCCAGTTTTTACTTTTTATTTTAGAAAATGTAAAGTGCTATTTATAGTCAAATGCACCTGTGCAGTCATACCTTTACAGTTGGAAACACATGCAAAGACCTTCAGAGTGATGTTTTGTACATATGCGCAAGCCTTGAAAACTAGTGAGAAAAGTCTTATGTGAGTGCATAATGATATGTAGATCAGGGGAAGTATGCAGACAATGATGGTATGTTAATGTAGCACTTTTCCTACCTTGTTCATTTTAGTCATAGAATGCTATGCAAGTGCATGTCGCACATATTGGTTATAAGAAAGCAAGCATTGCCATTTCTACACACACCACAAGTGGCAAAGGTGCTTGGAGTAGCAGCTAGCTTTGTGATTTCCTGCTTTGAAACTTGTAGCTATGGTACCACAACCCACCACTCCCAGCAGCATTCAGCGTCTAAGGTGTAAGCATTAATGACAGCATATAACACATAGTTTTGAACAGGAAGTTCATCACTAGTTTTATGTGGACATGAATATCACATGTGCTTTTGTGTACTTGTATGGCTCACTCATACTGGAAAGGGGGAATGTGTGGCATGTGTATACCATGGTATGTATAGCTCTCAGTATACTTAGCATGGTGACCTTTCAGAAACAGATTGGGGACAATGTGTTTCAATTATACTGCTGTAATTCATTGATGTTATTCTAACCCATATGAATGAGTGTGTCTAGTTTTCTTAGCACAGGAGAGAGTTACCACCATATATGCTTTTTATGGTTTGGCAAGTTTCATTCAGGTGCTTAATGTTATAGATTGTGAATATTATGACACCCCCACCTGGCCAACAGGAAGAATGATAATATAACAGAAAAAGCTAACATTTCATCAGTGTGTGATGTTCCAGTGTTAAAAGTTAAATGGTAGCATGGTGATAACACCCAGTTCTCACCCTGCATCCTGGTAGTACTCATGATTCCTATATTTAGCACACAATTTCACTCTATTGCCACTTTCTACTGGATAGATACCATTTGCACACCTAGTAAATAAATGCAGCATAGGACACCAGACCACAGGTAATTGTATAATAATAAGAAAAGTGTAATGCACCATATACCCCCTCCCTTTAGCTTTTTCACATGATACAGGTTATACAGTCAAACCTTGGCTGACTTATGAAGCGATAGAGCCCATGGGTTGCTGTGGAGAAATGTTACAACACTGCCCTGCCGCAGACCTTCATAATCATTGAGTGAGTGTTCAGCTTGGTTAAAGCCTGTTTCCTTTCCACTGCCTGGATGAGTCGGGGGGGGGGGGGGGCTTCAGTATGATCCATCAACCTTAATTAGAAAGTTTACTGTGTGCTGCATTCCACGGTGGTACAGCGGTAGCGTTGTTACCTCACAGCAAGAGGTTCTCCCATTCGATTCTCGGCGTAGCTTGGGAGTGCCTTCTGTGTGGAGTCTGCATGTCCTCCCCGCGGTTGGGTAGCGTGCGAAAGACATGCATGGCATAAATGGGTGTGCCTTCATTGAAGATTGGACGTCGAGCCGGCACCTCTGTGTTTCATAAAAATCTACTGCCAATCATTAGTGGACCAGAGTTCTACTGTGGCAACCCCTTACCGGGAAAAAGCCGAAAGACAAACAACTGTGTGCTGCACTCTGCACAGTATGATTCTGCATAGGTCCAGTTCACCAGCGCCACCACTAGAGGGACCTTCAGCAGGTTGTGCAGATTGCCTATCATGTACCAAGTGGTACCTGCAGCAATGAGGACTGTGATGGCAGGACTGACAGCAAAAGTGTAGCACCTCATTAGACAGGTTTCTGCATAATAAATTACAGCATAAGCAAAGTGACAACATCTAAATTACAACTATGGACCTTGGCAAAGACTACATGACAATACGAAGTGATAAATATAAAACCTGACGCGTGCATTATAATCTATAGGTTTTGCTGTTCAGTGCATGATTGACTCACTCATTAGACATTCTTTCATCCAGTGTAAATAAATGTATAGCTGATATAGGTATAACTGTCATCATTTACACAGTGCTCACTGGACAGAGACACACAATGTTAGGAACACCATGTGGGGAGGGAGGCTCTAAGCTGTAGGTGGCATTGTAAAACAAGGAATGCATTTGAAGATATGCTATTTTATTTAATTTTTGCAGTTTTAGCCCTGCATATTGAGGAATTGCACTTATCAACTGTCTTTTATACCTCAGTGGTTATCTGCATTTGGTTTCCTATTTTTTCATCTGCCACACTTCTGAAAAAAGGCCTTTCATTTCTTTAACTTCTGCAGGTGATCTGCTCCTTTGCTAGTTTGACTAACTGGGTGGGTGAGTGGGCAGTGTTGGGGGTGCAGGATACAGGACATGAGGTGTGCAGCTAACATCTGAACAATGACATGCACAGTGCCCCTCAAATATAGGGTAGAGAACTATCCACAGGAACAGGAATGTATGCTGTAATAAGAGCTTCATATTCAGTTGCATAGCTTACATGACACCACTGAGACCCTGACAGTGATTGACTGGTACTGTATGACCAGGACTTAGACTACAAGCTCCTTCCAAATGGCATGGAAGTATGATGACATCTAACACACTGACTTGTGGAGGTTTCTACATCCAGAGATGCTAGATTTGACTGGGTCACCAGTGCTACATATCCAACATGGCCTCCATATATGCAGACTTGACCTTGCCTCACTAAGCTGTGTCTGCCAAGTGTGTCTGGTAAGTTCTCACAAGTGTGCAGACAGAGGCTGCCATGTATACTGTTTGAGCAACTATACTTCACAGGATAATCATGATGGCATTATTCCTGACTTCCACCATTTCCATGTATTGCTGATAGTGCTACAACATATCCTCACATATAACTTGCAATACTCTCACCATCTATATCTGACTCTGAGTAGCAGTGGCTTGTTCCTGTACAATATTTTGATGCATTTGCTGCTGTGCAGACAATGTCTTGCATATCGTGGGAGCCAGCTGTGGTCATAAACTATGTTGGGCATCCCTACAGACAGGAGATACAATGGGTATTCCAACATCTGACACTGTTTTGCCTTCTTCCTGAGGCTTTACATGTGGATCTGAGAAACAGCTGGTGCTTCTTCATGGTACACTACTTGTGGGCCAGCATTGGCCCTGGTGGAGTCATCACCCTGCCATGGGGGTGGAGTCCTTGTTGGTACACATTGTTACTGTGTGGCACTCTCCCCCAACTGTGTCATGGAACTGAGAATGATGACATCATTGTGTTGAGTGCTACATACACTTCCACTGCTGGTGATACATGTGAACAAATGACAAACCATTTACAATTGTGTGCTACACTACCCATGCATATATGTTAGTAGCTGTACATTAAGCAATATAGGTACATTTAAGGAAGCTTCAGTGTAAGATTGTACCATGTGATGTTTCTGTGTGTTCAAGGACCATTGATAATCCTGATATACCTATTGCAGAGAAATTCACAGAGGTATGTTCTAATGTTAACTGAATGCAGACTGAGTAACTATCCTAATTTCCCACTGCAGATTTAACACACTGACATGCTTTACCTTCAGTGGACTACATTCTGGGCTGTCAAGTCTTATCCACACCACCTTGAAAAATGCTCCTCATCATTATCAAAATCATCACAAAGAAAGGATTTCAGATATTTTTCATTAGATGTCAGATTTGGCCTGTGAAAGGACCCCCACAAGGGGTGTTACAAGCAATGGAATTCTGTCAAGCTTTACTCCTGGCACATGGTATGTGTTACTAGGTTAGGACTAGGACATTGACAGACATAATAATGCTGTCTGAGGCATATAAGCACAACTATTCCTAGGTGCATGGGATCACATTGATAAATAAATGGCAGTTGGAAGTACTGCTGATATATATCTTACCAGTATTGTGAATGTACTTTCCATCCTATCACTGTTTCAGAAGGTGTTCTGCATATGTTCACATATACCAGATATATTTCCATTTTCAATATGTTTGTTACATTTACATTCTCTTTACATTGAAATTCACATAATTGCAGTAAACACCAGCACAGAAAATGGCGATGCATTAGCCATTTCAGTTGATTTACATATATCTGAAAGTTTGTAGTAAGTGACCCATTCTTATCAAAACTCTATAAACTAAAATAGTGTCCACATGCACAAAGCTCTATTTTTGTTGCAGCAAGCTTTGAACATGCATGAGCAAGTGTTAGACTTGAGGAAATGTTTTTTTTACTCATGTATGCACATGGCCAGTTTTCATGCAACAATACATAACTTTGAGTAACATACTGGTGGACAAAGACTGGATGCTTCAGCTTCAATTTCCCAAGGTTTAATCTGTCAAGGAGTGAACTTCCTCCACAGGAAATGACTGTTGGCAAGTTGTGCTGGAAGGGATTCCGTTTTGGGGGGATTTTCCCACTTCTTTGAGTTGGTGTGACCATGGAGTTGATATATATATATATATATATATATATATATATATATATATATATATATATATATATATATAAAGTTTAGGGGTGTGGGGAGCTTGACCTCCACACTGGAGAGTGCAGGGGGTCTTGCCCACCCTGCAAAAAAAGCTTTAAAATGCAGTTTGGGGATTCTGATTCTCAGTGCATTCACTTTCGTCCATTCATATTGGAAGCACATAACCTCACAGCTACTCAAGCTGCCTGCCATCATGTGGCAGGCATGGTTCTCATCCTATTAGTCTCACTTTCATGAAAATGCCACCATTTTGCTTTTTGAATGTGGACTGTAAGAATGGCTTCTGTCAAAGCTCAGGGCAGAGTGCCCAGCTGATGCCAGAAGGAGGTGAAAATCTCCTTTACCTGTAAATTAGAAGGTAAATTAGAGGCTGCCCATAGTGGCACATATATAAGCAGATATTTGAGTTGATCTGACTAATGACCTAAGCCAGGCAGCTGGTACCTCCAGGGCAGTGGAACAATGTAGGCACAAGTATGATGACCTGAGGAGAAGGCAACCGCACCAACTTGTCCAGTGGGAGGGAGAAGTTCAGATGACATTTCCAGAGGCCTTCAGTAAGTGACTTTGCCATTGCTGTCCATATTTTTCTTTCACGTTTACAAGACAATTGCTTTTATCTGTTGCTTCGGTTCAATCCTCAATTTTATACCATGTAACTGAGTATGAATTTCACTCTATTGCTACTGCTTCATGCTCTGACTTGTTATATAGATTGTATTGCAATTTTATTTAATTTCAGTATTCCCTATTTTTCTGTGATATACCCCTCTGCATGCTTATGCACATAACAGGATAAACATCCATATCTGATGCACTATACTATGCCCATTTGTAACGTCACTGTTGACCCATGACATTTGATAAGGTCATTGACATGTAGGTTCATAGCTTCATAAGTGTGTACTAGGCTAATGGCCCTGGGGCCTTTTCAAGCCTAGCCATAGGATTCCCCTGGCATAGTGCCACCTGACCTTAGTTCCCAGTGCCTCTGTCGAGTAGAGCCACCGGAGTGATCCCCAGGGTGAATTTTCTATTTCCATACACTCATCAAGATTTCTCTTGAAGAAGGTCAGCGAGGTGCTCTGCTTGACATGTATGGGAAGTCTGTTCCATAGCATGGGCAGTCTCTGGGTTATGAACCTGTCCCTCTAGCATGTTCTGTTATTTGTGGTAATGAGGTTGAGGTCTCTGGAATGTGTGGTGCGAAGGGATTGGAATTTCTTTAGATTTAGCATTTCTAACAGATCTGGGTCTGACATGGCTTTGTAAGTCAAGCAGAGATTGCCTCTAAGTAGACGATATGAGACAGAGAATTTTTTTTTTTTTAGTCTGTCCGTATAAGACAAATGTTTAAGGCCTAGTATCCTCTTTGTGAGGCACTTTGTGGCCTCTCTAGTTGTTGCAGGTGTCTAGTGAGGTACATGCCAAATGGGGCATTGTACTCGATGACTGGCCTAATGAAAGAAGAGTAGAGGGAGACAATGACCTCTTTCTTCCTGGATGGAAAACCCTTAGTAATGAGATGTGCCACATAGAAGCACTTTCTGACCACAGTGGCAATGTGGTGATCAAAAGAGAGGTTGCTGTCAACCTGTGTTCCCAGGTTTCTTATAATGCCTCCTGTGTTCAGTGGACTATCATCAATGTGGTAATTCATGGGAACTGGGTTTTTCCCAAAGGGAATGGCACCACATTTTTTGGCATTGAGCTTAAGGCCATGGTTCTGACACTAGTCGTTGGTCTCAGTGAGGCCATTCTGTAGAATGTCAACATCACTTGGGGAGTTAATAATAGCTCCCAACTTGCATTCGTCTATGAACTTTGTCAGCCAGAGTCCCTTTGTCTTGGCATGGACTTCAGAGAAATAGATACCAAACAGGAGAGGACCCAGGACCGAACTCTGTGGGATTCCACTTGTGACTAGTCGGCAGTCTGACTTGGAGTCAGCTACTTTCACACTGTGGGTTCTATCTGTGAGCCACCTTGCAACCCACCTAGTGATATAGGGGTTGATGCCAAGCTTAGTGAGTTTTTCTATGATTCTTGAGTGAAGAATGGTATCAAAAGCCTTGGCCAGATCAAGGTAGGCTGTATGAACCACCTTGCCTTCATCCACAGCTCTGGTGACTGATTCAAAGAAGTTGACCATCAAGCAGGCATGATCTACCCTTCACAAAACCAAACTGTGTAGGATCCAGAGTTTGGAGATTCCATATATCCTTGTTTATCAGGTCCATAATGATGTGCTCCATAACTTTGCATTTCAGACTCGGCAGGCTAATTGGGCGATAGTT
Source organism: Protopterus annectens (assembly GCF_019279795.1). NCBI lineage: Eukaryota > Metazoa > Chordata > Ceratodontiformes > Protopteridae > Protopterus > Protopterus annectens. The sequence continues at coordinate 1,053,674,725 of NC_056746.1, read as the reverse complement.
CCCAGGGTCTGTAGTCACTCCTCCTTTGTGGAAAGGAATGACTGTAACAGTGCACGTTTCAGTAGGGACAAAGCCTGAGGTGAGGCTGTGACTGAACAGGGCACTCTGTAGTTCATGTAGAACATAACCAGGGATATTGTCAGGTCCCACAGAACCTGTATTCTTGGCCTTGGACAGTGGTGTTTTAACCTGTACAGCAGCAATACTGGGTGTTTGGCTATCTATTGGTATTGTGATTGGTCCTTTGAGGGGAAGGGGTAAGGTTGGCACTGAATCTGTTGGCCAGTATATTGGCAATATCTGTTGGCTTGGTATATGAGGTATATTTGTACAGTAGCTCAGAGCAAATCTAGGTTTTGCTGTGGAGATTCTTTACATAACTATAGAAGGCCTTGTGGTTGTCTTTACTATCTGCTGCAGTTCTGTTTTCACAGCTAGCTTTAGAGGATTTGATGAGGTATCTCAACTTTTTGTTGAGGCTGATAAGGGTGTTTTTCCTCTCTTGGGACTTCACCTTATTCCACATCACTTTCCTCCTTCTGTTGTAGAATTTGTCTGACCACCAGATTGGCTTCCTTTTTTTGGAGGAGAGCGTCTTGCTTCTATTGGATATGGCGAGATCCATGCATTTGTATACGTGTTTGTACAGTGCATTGGTGTATGATTCAGCAGTCACACAACTATTCTCCATTTGCATGGGTGCAATGAAGTTACCCACCTCTGTTTTTAGGAGCCCGAAGTTAGCTTTGGAGAAGTTTTTCATGGTGATTACCTTTTCGGGGGGGGGGGGGTGGATTTCCAAGGTGATTAGTTTGTGGTCGGATCTAACCAGGGAGGAGCTGACTACTGGTGTAGAGCAACAGTCGCCCATGTTAGTAATGACCAGGTCTAGGATGTTGCTACCTCTAACGGTGGTAAAAATGAGCTGATCCAGGGCACTGGAATTAATAAACTCCATGAAACGTTGGGCAAGTGTATTGGTGCATGAGTAGTTTACCCAGTTAATGGAGGGGTAGTTGAAGTTACCTAGTAAGAGAGTGTTAGGATGGACCCTAATATTTGCCAGGGTGCTTAGGAACGTGGAGTGCGAGTCTTGGGACATGGTTGGGGACCTATAGCAGGATATGATCAAATCGCTGTCTTACCCAGTGTTAGCTGCACCTGAAGTATCTCTGATGCGTTATGCTGGGCTACCAGTCTGGAGGTGTGTGCATCCTTTATGAATATGGAAACACCACTGCCTTTGGAGCTTTGGTGCAAGTTCTGGGGCCTAAAGGTGTGGAATGAGTTATAGCCTGGAAGTGCAGGGGTGCTTTTTGTTGCCTTGAACCAGGTCTCTGTTACAGCACAAATGTCAATGTTCTCCATTTTAAGGAATGCTTCAAGCGAGTGCATTTTGAGATTTAGACTTCTAGCATTGAGCAGCATGACCCACAGACTGCATTTGTTTGTAGCTGTTATGGTAGTAATTTGGTCTTTGGAACACCACCTAAGAAAGGCACTATAGGGGTGGCAAGAGCCTTGGCCAGTATTCAGAAGCCCATGGGTGACAGATGCAGGCCATCTCTGGCAAAGCATCGAAGTCTGTCAATCATGATATCCCAAGCAGACAGATACTGCATCCCTTTAGAATGACAACAGAAACTTAGCCAATTGTTGAAATCAGTCATTTTATGCTTGTACTGTGGTATCATTCTTGGTGTTGGTAGGATACTGCTCAGGGCTAGGGTCATACCCGCCTGGGGTACATAATCCAAGAGCTCCTCCATGTCTCTTTTCATGTAATCCAGGGAGGTACGTCTCAGGTCATTCAAACCCACATGTACAATGACAGAGTCATATTTGTACCTGTTGTTGAGTAACCTGAGTGTGTGCGTTATGTGGTGGATCCTGGCACCTGACAGGCAGCTGACTGTTACTTTCTCCTTATTCATCCTAGTGAGTGGGACATCAGTGTGCCTCACTATTGAGTCACCTAGGACTAGTGTGTTGGGCATTCTGTTTTGACTTAGGGGCTTTGGATGAGTGGCACACTGTGGCACACTGTTTAGGGGAGGTATGTGTCTCATGATTAGTGTTGTGTTGTGGTGGTGGAGTGTGTTTCTGCCTTGGAGTTCTCTGCTGCTTGGGTAGATTTTTATTGAGAGCCTCCGTGAAAGTGGATGTGTGGTTTGTGTTTTTATGTGAAGGTAGTGCTGGTGTGTGTTCTGTAGGGCTATGTGTTCAATGTGATGTGGTGCAGGTGTTGACCTTCTCCTCTTGACCAGCTATTCCGGTCTTGACTGGAGAGTGTGTGGCTTCCAGTTTGGATATATAAGTGCATCTCTCGCTAGTCTGAGTGTTGGAAGGTAAGAGGAGAGGTTTGTTGGTGTACATGAGTCAGTTGCTACATTGCCTCAGGATACCCAAGTTCACCAGGTTAATAGGAGAAAGCACAGGGAACTGACCTTTAGACATGCATGGAGGGGTGGGCATTGATAATATGTACTGGATCTGTTCCCTTGTAGAACATTTAGTGCTGGTAGCACTTTTGCATGCTACAATAATTGCTACAAGAAGTCTAGTAAAGTGCTAGACTAACAAGCTAGTATAAGTGCAGGAGAGGAGAGCACTAGTAGATCTAAGGGAAAAATTGAAGAGCAGACTGTGGCACTGCTCAGAAGCTTACAAACAGAGAGAGATCGAAAAACTGTCCACAGATCAAGCACGGGTCACTCTAGCCCAATCTCTCCTACTGTCCACATTAATGTATGCAGCACCAATCCTGACCCACATCAGAAAAACTAACCTAGACAAACTTGAGTCTTGCTATAATAAAGTGGCCAAATATGCCATCAACTCCACTTCTAGAACCCATCACTGCCTACCTCTAAAGGAGTGCCAGTGGCTGGAATTCCCACAACTGCTAACCTTCCACCAACTAGTCATTGCATATAATATTCTAAAACATCCTGATAAAATCCCAGCCTTAAGTGAATTACTGACACACTATACTACAATCAATCTCCTTCGATCTACCAATAAATTACTTCTCTCTATCTCCACAGCAAAGAACACAGCAGGCAAAGCTCCATTTCCATACTCTATAGCTAAAAACTGGAATAACCTCCCCTTATCTGTGACTTCTGCTCAAAATATCACAAAATTCAAAAATTTACTTAAATCACATCATAGAGACTCATGGTTATGTCTATGCACTACATAATACTTTGTGTCTACTCCTCCTTTTACCTCTCTCAGCTAATATTATACCCTCTGTAAGCTCAGTATGTCTAATTGAAACCTATCTGAGCTAAGCATTATCATTGTAGTCAACTGTGGATTAATATGAAAATTTTGTTCTTTGGATATAACGTCTATCCATGACTCAAATGTTCACTAAGATTTTAGTATTCTGTATTTTCTGTACTTCTGTATTCTTTTTGTATGTCTGCATTTTGTATAAAGTCTTATTTCCTATTATTGTGGAGCATTTCTCTCCGGGCCTCCTCTGAAAATGGATCTCGTCCAGTTGGACTTTCCCAGTAAACAAATGTAAAATAATAAAATAATAAAATAACAAACGGCCAATAAACTATAATTTCTGGGCCAGGAACCACTCTTCTTGTGGTAGATAGGCTACCCAGTGCTTACCACTCCCACTGATAAGCTAGAAGGCTTTCCACCAACACAGAAAGGCTTGGGGAGGGGGGGCTCAGAAGCTTACAAACAGTTTTGGACACAGAAAATCTGTATCTGGACTAGACTAGTTACAGGAAAGAGGGGGAACAAGCGCAAATGCAGGCTTTTAAGCCAGAAAGTTGAAAGAGATGGAAGAAACTGCCCAAAAGGCCAATAAGCCACAATATCTGGGCCAGAAACCACTCCTCTTGTGGTAGATAAGCTACCTAGTGTTTACCACTCCCACTGATAAGCTAGAAGGCTTCCCTCCAACACAGGAAGGCTTGGGGGGCTCAGATGCTTACAAACAGTCCTGGATACAGCAAATATGTATCTGGACTAGACTAGTTACAGGAAAGGGGGGAAACAAGTACAAATGCAGGCTTTTAAATCAGAAAGTTAAGAGAGGTGGGAAAACTTCCCAAATGGCCAATAACTACAATTTCTGGGCCAGAAACCACTCCTTATGTGATAGATAGGTTACCTAGTCAAAATAAATGAACAGAAAGGCAGATAGAGCACTCACAAACAGAAAATGCAACTCTCGGTATGAAAAAGCAGTTTACAGTTAAGTAATTCGGTAAACATGCAATCAGATGTAATGAAACAGTATCTAGCAATGAGAAATACAGTTAAAACAGTATAAAACAGTACATAAATACAGTGAAACAGTAAAAAAGCTTTATAACAGTGCTAAATGTAGTAGATTAACTATATAGCACAATTAGAAGTGTTACAGAAGTCCAATTCAATTAAATAAGTGTAAGAAATAACTTATTCTGCTCTTGGAATCTTAAGGAATTTCTGCTTAGCCCCAATAATGAACCACCATCCACAGCCTGGTAAATACCTGCAAGTGTACACTGGTACAACAACTGCTGGTCAGCAGAGTTAATGGCATCCACAGGGTTTTTGGCAGCTGGGTTGCTGTAGAGTAATAATCTGTTTGTAGGCTTACTGTTAAGGTATACCCTTCAGGATCTGGCTGATGTCATTATGACCACTGTCAGCCATGTGGCTGTGACAGGACATTTACATATCCTATCTGCATGCTGTTCTTCTTATGGCATACTGGCAATTTCTTCACTATGCTAACAATGTTGCCTTGTTTTTTTCAGCAGAAGGTGAGATTGAAACCATTTGGTGTGTAGAATGCAAGAGGCTGTAGTGTCTGGCTCCCTGAACTGGTATGTCTGTCCTTTCATTCCTCAGCTTTCATTTCATATTTTATATTCTTATCATTTGCATTATACTTAATGTGTACGTCCTCCCTAATTTGTCTTCTTCTGCAGGTCCAGCACAGTCCATGGCTCTTTTGCTGCAGCCCTCCACTGCTGCAATGTGAGAAAGATCACTGTGTTGTGCATCCCTGAACTTTGTATGGGAGAAACGGATGTTCTTTCCAGAGACTAGCCTGAGATATTCACCACTGTCTGATCAGTCCCAGCTGCAGGCAGTGGTGGAGGCTGCAGTGGACAGATCATGGGAGAGGCAGTGGAGCTCATATAAATCCTTCTACACTGAGATTAAGAATCATTGAACTAACCCTTCCCCTCACTATGAGGGACTGCTGGCCCTCACATCCCCAGGAAGGGTTAAGATAACAAGCCTCTGGGCAGTGTTGGCATGCACCGCTCCCTGTGTACCTATCCTTTCCACTATCATCTGTGTACCCATGGCTCCCTATTTAAATGTTGGCACTCAAAATGCTGAGTGCTGAAAAGATAAAAAAAACTGCTAGAATACCCAGGAAAAGATCAAATTGAAGATCGCTCTTCTCCTTTGAACTTTTTTTTTTGCAGGGGCAAGTCCCCCCCGCACCTCCCCAAACTTACATATACCAACTCTGAGATCACCATTCCTCAGACAAAAAGTGAATATTCTGAGAAATGACCATCTCAGACTTAATATATGTTAGTCTGATTTTTGGTGATTCATTCTCCTTGTTTCTGGACTTGCTCTAGCGGCATAGCCGGCTTTAGGCACCAGCGAACCCTGCGGTCGCTGGGGGCCCCCTGTTCCCTGGGGGTTCCCAACCACAGCAAGTTATTTTACCCTAATATTTTGTAACATGTCTGTAAAACCAAGAAAAGCTAGTACAGCAGTCTTGTATACTTAATAAACCATGTGGGTAATAACTGTTATTTATATCTCCCTTAAAATTCAAAAATATTTCTGGTTGTAGTAACAGTGTTTTGTCAAGTAACAGGCATCAGAATTCCATTAAATATTTTACCACTAACATACCGTCCCTGGCTTAAACTCTGCTGTTGAACATTTTCTCCACTAAAACTAACTACATAAACAGGTTTAGGTCCCTGCAAAACCTATGGCTGCAGGGAACCTTCTTAGTCACCCTTGACTGTGTGGGGGCCCCACAAAACCTGCTGCTGGTTGGGGAAAAATGTGGAAGAAAAAATGTATTAATTTCCTAATTATGCTCTTTAACATGAGCAGGGCTGTGTTTGATTGAGCTGAGGGCAGTGTTTCTCACAGACCTCAGAGGCGCACAAAGAAGGCTACTGTAGCTTGTGTAGGAGTGGTGTACTGTCTAGCAGGGGTGGCTCGTGGCATCAGACTGCCAGACTGCAGCCCCCTCAGCAAAAAAAAGAAAAAAGTACCTTTTTGTGTATTTTTGTTTACTGTCTCAAGTTCAGTTGCAGTTCTAGTCCAACTCCGCAACTCTGCCTCGGCGTCAGCGAGTATGCGCATGTGCACTTTGAATGCCTCGGGTTGCGGCGGTTTTAAATAAAGACTTTTTTTTTGTTTTTGCTGCAGCCCGGTGAGGAAATTAAGGCATCAGTGTGATGCCCAGCAGTCTATGCGGTTCCAAACTGCATAGAATTGGAAGGGGTTCGGACTGTGACGTCTGCAGGCACATACATGACGTGCTTAGGCTAAATGGCTGCTGATTGGTTGTCGCTCTCTTCCCGGGCTTTATGTACTGGGAAAAGAGTGAGAAGCAAACAGTTACAGCCAGTTTCGGTTGTAGAACTGGTGGAGTGCACTGCCACTGAGTGTTGTGAATCAACTAAATACAACCCAGGTTCTTCCATCTTTTAACATATCCTAAAACCATAAGGTATATAGTTTGTTTTGTGAAATACTTCTGATTTTTTTTTTCTAACTTGTGATAGTCCGTTGGTCCAGCCTTGCAAAAGACAGTACCATACTTTCACATTGGTCTAACCATATTCTTAAATGGTTAGATGGAGAAGAATATCTTGTGCCTATAACTGATTTCAAGATTGTTTTAATAGAAAGTTACTTTTTTCTGACTACCATGGCAGCATGTTTGCCAAAAAAGGTTAGCTCTTTGTTTAGTCTGTAGGTCTGTGGATTTTTTACATCCTTCTAGTACTGTGCATAAGTGTACTCGTTTAAGTTACCTAAATGCATCACTTTACATTTGCTGGTGTTAAAGTTTACCTGGTAGTTGTTCAACTAACAGTATGAGTTGTCTAGGTAAGATTACACTGATTTTTTGTTGTTAGTTGTAGACTCTGCTGCAGCTATCTTGGCAAAACCAGTAAGGTTAGATACCCAGATATTGTGGGTGGTAGGAATAGCAGACATAAATAAACAGGAATAGAATAGAATAGAATACGACTGATCTTTGAGGCACAACTTTACTGACAGAGAAAAATATCTTAATATCTTTCTGATTTTCACACTGGGTTCTGTATCTTTTAGTCACTTTGTGACCCATTGATGATACAAGTGTTTATATTTTTTTCAGATAGTATGGCAACAGTAGTACAGTGTGGTACAGATGCTTTAGCAAGGTCTAAAAAATGTGTTCTACTGAGACTACAGTTTACAACATCAAGAACATTAGTAAAAAACATAATCAATTTTATTGTACATGATCTCCTGGTTAGACTCTCTTGATTTATGTCATATGTGATGTAATTGTTTGTCTATGTGCAGTTTAGTAGTACCCATTCAAAGAATTTATCCAATGTACAGTTCAGGCTTATAAGCCTGTAGTTTTCCTACACCTGATATCACCTCCTTTGTGCAGTGGAATAACACGCTTTCAAACATTTTAATGCATTTGTCTCTTTATGTTCTACATGTATATATACATACATATATATATATATATATATATATATATATATATATATTTTTTTTTTTATTCATTTGGACCGGCATATAAATGTTTTGTTGCTAATGGTATATCTGCCTTTTTTTCTAATGTAGTAAATATTTTAGAGGCTTTGTATGCATATACTTCCAGTGATTCTAAGTTGTCTTGGTAACAGTTCATGTTTTGGCACACTATCTTAAAAATGTTTCATGTCACTTGTTTTACTGTTGTCATCTTGCTACCTTACACAAAATTATATTGGTAAAGGGAACAGCTATTTCCTTAAACATTATATATGTTTTATAACCATTTCCCATGATTTTATTATCTGAACTTAATTACAGTTAGGTATTTTACCTCTTTTTGTTTACACTTCATTGTTTTAATAATCTGATAGTAATTTGCTTTTTTTAAATGTTAAACTTTTCCCCTTAAACGTTTGAGTGGTTGCCAGTTTTTTAATAGTGTACTATGTTGATTGAATTATGTATGTTTTTTTTATTTATTGTGGAAAAAATACATAATTCTATTGAAAGATAATATTGGTTTGTTCCTCATAAAAGTTGTGGTTTTCTGGCAAATCATTTAGGAATTAAGTCACTAAATAATGACACACTGAGTTTCAGACTTCATAACCTTCAGAAAATTGCATGCTAAAGTAAGACCTGTTCTATCAACTGTCTCAGTTTATACAAGATCAATTTTTAGTACTGTTTATATGTTCCCCCAATATATTTGGCCTTGTCCAGATTTATTGCATTAACAGGTTGAGAGGTACATGCAAATAAATTGCTTTATAGAATTAGGCATAGCCAAACCTCTCAACTGTCCCTGATTTTGGCTCAAAATGTTACTCTTCCCCCTAATGATCCCTTTGCAAAATAGAAATTTTGGAAGAAAACATGGAGGGTTTACAATTAAGAAATAACTGTAATAATCAGAGTTATAGATTACTTTTATTTCAGAAATGCATGTAGATTCTTTTATTTTGTCAGCTGCTCAAGTTAGCAGTACTAATATTAAAGTGTCCCTTCTTTGACAGGTTCCCAGCTGTATTGTGTGGCTATTTTATATTTTACATCACATTTTTGGTCCATTTTTCATAAAATTGTGTTTTTTTTGGCAAATTAGTGACAAATCATTAAAGACTGAAGTTAGAAAATAATGACAGACATTTGAGTTTCAGATTTCGTACCATTCAGAAAATTCATATTAATGCAAGACCTATTATCTTTCTAAGTTTATAAGAGCAATATTTTAAAAAATTGTCCTTATTTTTGGGCCTTTGTCCCACTTTGTATGGCTTTGTCCAGATTTCTTGCTCTGAGGTTGAGAGGTATGACAAATGTGTCAGGGCCATCACAGTCAGCCAGAGACATTTCAAATTGTGACATATTTGTTGAACCCCATTCCCCCATGTAGTGACTCTGGATGTGTCGAAGCAAGGCAAGGAGTAGTTATGCAGTGTAAATGTGCAGAGTATCCCCCCTTCCAAGGTAGACACAAGTACTAGAGTGGCTTTTCATCTGTCCTTGATTTTTGCAGAATGGTCTGGTTTCTGTCATATTTTTTGTACTGTTGATTTATGCTTATTACTCAAAGTGCCTGTTGCTCTGTGTTTAAGTAGCAATACTTTAATGGCCATCAAGTAAGCTTGGCTGAGATCATAAGATGCAAGTAAGCTTTAATAAGCATACTGTTAAAGAATTGACAACATTGAAAGCCTTTCTATTGTTGCCATGTAGAGAATACTTAACTAGATAATGTATAAGCCTTGGGTATTGAAATGCATATGACAGTATTTGTAATAAAGGACAGGATTACATTATTTTAAGAAGCTCATTATACTTGGAGACTTCCAGTCATCTCTGCAGGCTTTATCCGTAAACTAAAAAGAATGCCAATCGTGTGGTCCATAACCTGTACAGTAATCCTTTTAAGCAATGTATCTTGAGCTTATTTCTTGTTTGCTTTTCATTTTTTACTTTGATTAAGTTTTCCCCATGAAACAAGTAGATAGTTGTCAGGCAGCAGGTCTTTATTTGGATAAGAAACATTTTTACAAGTGGGGGCATCAGAGATTTCTACTTTCAGCATGTTACTTGGTACTTTAATAAAGCTGAATATAAATTATAATCAGAACTGCAGTGCAAGAAGTGGTTTGAGTTGAGTGCTGCTTGTTTTTCTTATACTTGATTTTGACTGGCATTCCATTAATGTATTTAAAAAGTAATTTATTTTTTCATGCCTCACAACCTTTTTGTTTCCATCTAGATATTAAGTAAGCTGTCATGCAACCAATGCATTGAAATATTTTTATTCTTCTACACTTCGTTTTGTCTTGATTGGACTCTCATAATGACGGTTTGGCACCCAGGGCAGTGTATTTAGTTAGTTTTTGTGGTTTTGAGCATAGCTCCTCCCCTTTCTAGTTGGCCGCACCCCTTCCCATTGACCCCACCCATTCAGCTGTCTCCTGCAGCCCCCCTTTGATATGAAGTCACCAGCCGCCACTGCTGTCTAGGAGCAACAAATTAGAATATATTACTGAAATCATTCTCGCAATCACATATCAGGCACATATACATATGGCTGCCTTTGAGGGTTAGGGGTGAAGAACATGCTATGTGCATGTATATCAGCAGTCACTTCACATATATAACTAAGGCAATTTAAATCTCTGCTTTCCTCAGAGTATAACAGCAGAGGGATGCATAGGCAGTGACTGTCTTTTGTGGTGGGGTTAGGGAGGCAGGCAGTATTCCCAGGCAAGACTGTATTCCCACTACTACTGGCTTGTTAGTTTATTGTGAGCTACTATTTTGTCAGCTTTGAACATTATGCTTTGGGCACAACTTCTGTCTTCATTGAAAGAAAAAAAAATAAGAATGAAATTCTTTTCTTTTTCATGATTTTTGCTTAGGCCACCATTGGAGTAAAATGTTGAGAAAATGCACTAAAATGCATCCCAGACCATCTGTAAACCTATGGCTTCTTGGGCCCGGGCTTATTTGTGTTATTTCCCTCAATGGTCATCACTGTGCTGTCTTGGTCAGGAAAGGTGTGTTAAAAGGATGCAAGGAAAACTAAAGCTGAACAGCAACAGTGAATTTCTTTCCTTAATCATAATTTCTGTTCAAGCCATTATTGGATGAAAAGGTTGTGTAAAAAGAAAAAAAAACTTTAAAATGCACTTCAGAGCATATAGAAAGCTACGGCTTTTTGAAAAAAGCTAGGAGTAAGGCAAAATGTGAGAAAAGGAAGAAAAAAGTAATGTATATGGTATGGGGAGTCCAAAAAGGGGGAGAGGGATCAGAGGAGAGGAATGGAGGGTAAGTGGGGGGTGTTGAAACAGTAGGCCTTGTCATCATTTCACTTTAAGTCCAGACTTGTACATAGAGTTGTAATGTATCATTGTTGCAGCTAAATGCCAGTACCTGTAACTGTCTCTTTGTTAGACAGGTCAACATAGTGTGGTACATAGGCCTGTTGTAATGTAAGAGCTTGTAGCTACAGGTCTGTTTGTGCATACTACTCCTAATATTTTGCAGCATGAACTAAAACGTTACTTTGGTGGGATGGTATTGACAGGATGATACTTATGCTGGAAGTGCCTAGGGGGCCCCAAACTTAACATCTGCTGGGGGCCCACAAAATGCTAACACCGGCCCTGTCTAGCGGATCCAACTTTTCAAATAGTTATCATGTCCGATTGCATCATAACCACTCCTTGTGCATTATCCCATATCCTGGTCATCACTCATTGTCTGTCCTTTGTCCATCTGTCTTCCCTCCCTTTTGTGAACCCTCCCTACTGCGTGGTCAACCACCACTGCTTGTTTGTCTTGTTATATGAATTTTATCTTAACCCTTAAGTCTTCCCTAACTGGTATTCCTACCCTTGCCTCCCTACATCCTTCCTTCTCTTCCCCTCATATGTTGTAGAAAAAAAAGTGAGGTCTATACCCACTGTATTTTAGAAAAAGGGGGTCTATCCCCACCAAATAATTATTGTACCTGTCTCTCCCATCTCCTCCTCCTGTGCATTTCTCTAGGCTGTTCTTCTGTGCATCCCTTGTCTTCTGTTTCCCCTTTTTCCATGCTTTACTATGCAACCCCTTTTCCATCCATATAAAATAAATATTGTGTAATTCAATGGACACCTCCATATTAAGGTTGCTGATACAGTGATTTTTTTACATATCAGGATCTCTATGCCAAGGTGTGTTCAACATCTAGCAATGAAGCATCATAATAGTTGCACAAGGCTACGCTTCTCTGTTTATTCAGCAAACTTACGAAATTGCAGCTGATTTTCACTTGAGTGCATGTCTTACACATCATCTCAGAAATTTTTTTGTATACTTTATCTAACTTGCACAATTTCAGTTCTGCACAATTCAGGTGGGTAAATTATAGCAAACTGCTTGCATGGGAAAACCAGCATGACTTTGTTCGGAGATACTAAATTTTCTTTCTTCGTAAAACTCCTGTTCACCAATTCTGCTTGACACTTGTGCAGTCTGTGACTAAGAAAACCACCCTGCAAGTTTAGTGTTGGTAGTGACACATAAATATATACTGAATAACATTTTACTTAACCGCAGAGGAGATTGTTTTTCAGAGTTTACAGAGCTCTGCTCCAGGTAATTTAATGTTCCTTTGGTGTTTAATTGCCTGTATCACTTTGGTTCAAGTAATCCAATTACACATCCTACTGTCCATTCGAATACTTATCTTTAATTAGAAAAGATAATATAAGCATATTCTCATTTTAATACAGTTTTTCTTGCAGATTTTATGAATTGCATATTAAGTAAATCTATGCAAAGATTTATTAATGACACTATGTGGTTATGAAACTAGATCACAGTTGCATATTTTGTGACAATGTAATAAGGTAGCCCTTATTTAGGACACTATAAAAGCTAAGTTAGGGCATGTATTGTCTTTCAACAAGTTTTTTTCTCTTTCCTTCTTTCTTTGGCATGTGTTTTTGAAGGCTTGTCAGATATGCACTACAGAGTGTGTCATGTTTCTTCCTGATGGATTTATAAAGAACTAGATTTTGATGCTTTGGAAAAATGCAAGTATATATGTTTATGGACAGTGGGCAAAGATACAGCAAAGGTACTTGGTAAACTTTGTGGCTACTTGTCTTAAGATAAGGGCCCAAATCTGAAGCAGTTTATATTGCCATAAAAGTAGACTTAAATCCTTGCTGAATGCTCTGGGTTATGCAAAGGGGCTATTGATAAGTACAGAGGTTGCTTTCATAGACAGTTTGCTTTTGTCTATAAGCTACAATTTCTGTGGATTTAAGTTCTGCTGCTTTACAGACTTGTATGTAATAAGGTAAGTAGGAGTATTGCAAATTTGGTTAGGTTGTATGTAAAGGGTTTAAAAGAAATATTGCTTGTTTTGTTTAAAATATGAATATATTCATAGTTGGCATATGTGATTGCGATATTAAAGTAAGCATGATATTTGGTTTGAGGATTGGGTCAAGTCCTCTTTGGAAATGGTCAGGTGCAAGGGGGAATTTTATTTTGGATAAAAAATAAATAAGTTTGCATTTGCGTATTATTATTATTATCATTATTTTTTTTTAGCTAGGAAAATTAGGCTACTGGTTCTTTGAAAATGTAATGATGTTTTTACTTATTGGATGTAAGCAAATGTTTTGTACATATTTTACGTAGTCAGTGTCTGTTATGTTTTATTTGTGTTAATTGTTAATTCCAGTAAAAAGATGTTTATTCAGAAAAAAAAAATCAACTCTCGTTTTCATAGTTTGGCTTATCTGTACAAGCTGTTCAGCTTCCATAAAAATGGTACCAAATACTAAGCTACAGAATAGAGTTCAGTCTCTGTAGTTTGTTGAAAGCTGGAAGACTGGCACATTTAATTTCATATAAGCTTGCCAACATACTGCATTTATTTTTAGTAATGCTGCTCATGTTTATCAATGGTTTCCTAACAGTGGTCATTCTGTGAAAACCCAGCATTTTGTTAGTAATTCCCCTTAAAAAAAAAAAAAAAAAAAAAATATATATATATATATATATATATATATATATATATATATATATATATTTGCTGTGTCAGTTTCATTTTGCTCTGAACATGATATGGTATATTGTTTGCTTATTTTAATTAAGTTTTAACTACTCTGTTGTTAAAAGAATAGCAGTTTTGCAATGACTCAAAAGAGTGAATTAAATATCTTCCTTCTCAGGTATCCATCTAAATAGATGCATGCGTACCCAATATCCAAACCTTTATCATAAATTTGTTCACTAATAGAAAGAACAAACTATTTACTCGACAGTATCAGTTTCTGATTTCAACATTTTAGCAGAAAAATGACAAGTCATATTTGCTACTTTGGCAATCATCCTGGACCCTTCCATCAAAATCATTTGTAGAGTCTGATGCAGTGTGATTAAGAAACACTTATTTTATTTCCTGTATGCTGCCTGAAGTCTTAGCTGGTGAATCCAGATGCTGCTTCTGTCTGGCGAAACAAGCATGAGCATCCATTTTCAACATAGACAAAAAGTCCCGGGAGATGAAGGGATCAGTGAAACAAAGTGGCAGCAGCTAAATAGCGAAGCAGAACAGAAAGCTACACCATCATGGAAATAGGTCTGATGGGTGCCCAGCAAAATGTTAAACAGCAACAGACTGCAAAAGCTGAAAAAGAACACAGCCAGTTGGTGTTCAGCCTGTACCTGAAAAAGAAATATATATGACACTAGACAGGTTTTTAAACTGATGTTTCAGCACCGGCTATTTCAGAGAAATAGATAATATTGCTCTCATGCAAACTGGTTACCTTTGGGAAATCACGAATGGCACCAAGTATGCATCTTAATTAAAAAATCTGAACAGAATTCTTGGAATCAGAGCACATCACAAGTACTTAAATTTATTTTATTCTTTTTGTGTATATCATGCATGTGTCTCATAGAAACATAAATTCTGACAGCAGATAGTCATGCGACTCATGAAATTCACTCATGCAGTTGACCAGCATCTTATTTACTTATTTATACTAATTTATCCCATGTCTCAGAAGAAATGCCCTGTGTGTGTCCCTCACATTTTCTTGATATCATTAGTGGTTTAAATGTTACTTGCTTTTGAGGAAGTTTTTTTTTCATTCATTTGCCACTCATTCTGTGAAATAATCCTTCCTGATTTCCAAAGACATCCATCTTGTATTTTCATATTATGTCCTGTTCTTCTCATGCATCTCATTTTTTCTATCCACTTTAATTCTCTCCTGAGGACATATATAAGTTTTTCTCATGGTAGGAAGATCTAAGTAGTGTGGGTGGGAGTGAGTAGACTATAAAGAAGAACCAGTTCTGGTGAGAAGAGATGTGGACTGGCTCTCTGTCATGCTGATTTCTGCAGTGAAATGGGAGTACAATGAACATATGGGCCAGGGATACGTGCTTGACTCTACCAGACTCCAGCATGCTGTAGTCTTCCAGGGAGCAAGTGTGTGGACATACATCCTCCTTTGAAGAAGAAGAGAATTGTAGTCCTTTGTGCATGCTAACCACCTGGCATTAGGGACTTAAACTATCAAGCTGCCTAGGCAATGCCTTTCCATGACTGCCTGTCACTCTGTGTGGAATTAATTGGTTAATCACATGAGTACATGCAGATTCTGCAGAGAAGGCACCAAAGCTAGAAACCAGCCCACAAGAGCAAGAGCTGTGAAGCAGCAATATTAATATTTGCTCCAGCAGTACAACAAATATACAATAGATCTGCCTTGTAGACACTCACATTTAACAGCTATGCACTGCGGTAACTATCATCTCCCTCTCTTCCCCTTTAACACCTTCCACTACTTATCCCCAAATAATCAGAAACTATGCTATTTCTAAGCTTATACCAATTCAGTCAGCAGTGAAAGCCATTCTTCCATGTATCCCATTTGAAAAGAATAGAATAGGAAAGAAGTATAAAGTACTTATTATAATTGTGATGTCCCTCCCCTGGGCCAGTAATCATGGAGCCTGAATCATCACCACTGATACTGGTGAGGGACATTCACTAGGAGCAAAAATGTATACACACAGTATTTTCAGATGTAGTTCTCAGCACCAAGCACAATTTCCCTTAAGAACACACAGGGAACACACTTAGTCTGGGGGCTGGCATTCCCTGTCTCTCTCTCTCTCTCTCTTTCTCTCTCTCACTCTAGGTCCCCAATAAGACTCCCCATTGGCACACCTGTAGAGTTGAGTCCTCAGCCGAGTGTTCCCAGCCAAGTCCTCTACCACCCTCTCTGTGAAATCAGTACTCTGTACCTCTGCTCCAAGTAGCTGACACACACACACACACACACACACACACACACACACACACACACACACACACACACACACACACACACACACACACACACACTCTTTGAGATTTGATTTTCACACACACACACACACACACACACACACATACACACACACACACACACACACACACACACACACACACACACACACACACACACACACACACACCTGGGAAAGGCAGGCACAGATTTACAAGGTATGCTCCCTCTGCCCTGACTATGCAGTAGCTATAATGTCACCAGCCAACTACTCTAAGGCTCTTAAAAGGGAACCCAATTATACTGAGTAAAATTAATACTAATAAAAATGGTAGTGTTTGACCAATGCAGCAAGGCTTTCAGGAGTGACCACAGTATCACCAAATAAGTACTCTCTAAGGTTAAAATATTTTTAAAAGACCAGCCACAATGAAAAGTTTAAATATATTTAATAATAAATAATAAAAAGAACACAAGCAAATTGAATATTTATTTACAATAAATACCAGAGTTTCAATCACAGGAAATATTAAAAATAACACAGACAGCTAGATTCACAGATACATAAAAAGTATTTAACTACTTTCACTATATTTTCCTGATTGATTTAAAGAATTACTATTCTGTTGTTACTAACTAAAGGAAGGCAAGATGAAGTGGATGAGTGGTCCTTTCTTCTTTGCCAGGTTTCAAAAACAGGCTGCTATGAGACTTCTGTCTCATCTGGTATTAAAAGAGTATTTCAGTGCTGGATTACAGAATGACATCACATACATCTGGTCATCTGTCTTCTGGTTCCCATACTACCCCCTTTGCTAGAAACTGAACCAGAATTTAGCAAATATGTGTTACCATACACACAGACTGAGCTTTGCTGCAATGTGGTATAACATTTGGAAGCTTTAAAAACATTTCAAAACTTTCACCCTTGCAGAGTAGCAATTAGTTTATCCCTAAGCACAATACAGTAGAATTCCTCGTCCTGGTTTTTACAGATATTTCATCTCTGGCTGCAATCAGAGCTGTAAAATATGTTCTTTATGTCCTAAACCAGGTATTTTAATTTCAGACTATTTTTCAAAGTTAGCTGGATTGAGATTAACCTCTCCTCTTCCAGTATTCTCTGTTATAATATATTCATTTCCACAGTTACAATATAATCTGACATACAGGTGTATTTCTTTTCTGTCCAGCAGGACCCACTGTTGGTACATTTTTAACACAAGGAGCTTTACAAATACATTTTCAACACAAGCACTTGTACAAATCAGTTTGATATACAAATGACATATAATTCTTTACAAAACTCCAGCTAGCTATGCTGGCATAGCAATTAGTTCCCACCTAAGGACAATACAGTAGATTCCTAGTTCTGGTTTTCACAGACATTTCATCCCTGGCTGCAATCAGAACAGTAACATACTATCTCTATGGCCTAAACCATGTAATTTAATATTTTTCAAAGTTATCTGGACTGAGATTAACCGCTCCTCTTCCAGTATCCTCTGTTACAATATATTCATTTCAACAGTTACAATCCAGTCTGATGCACAGGTGTATTTCTTTTCTGACCAGCAGGACCAACTGTTGGTACATTTTTTAACACAAGGAGCTTTACAAATACATTTTCAACACAAGCACCTGTACAAATCAGTTTGATATACAAATGACATGATATACATTTTGGAGCTTTTCTCCCCAGGACTCCATTGAAAACGGGTTCTTTTGGCCCAATGGACTATCCTGGTAAACCAACTGCAAATAAAATAAATAAAATAAAATTCTTTATAAAATTCCAGCTAGCTATGCTGGCATATGTTACACATCCACTGCCTTATTTCTTTGGGCATAGCTGGCCATACCTCACATCATCACAATAACACTGGAGTTTCTAGTATAACTTATAGCAGATTTAACAATGAATATTTAGTGCAGGGGTTTTGAATTCCATAGACAGCCTGCACAAATGTCAAAGGTTTTGTTGATTTTATTGACTTTTCTGGCATGATGCTGTTACCTTTGGACTTCCAGCCAATATACTGGGAACCCTACCATCACAGACTGATGTCTCTGATGCCAAACAACCAGTAGAACTAACCTGTGCCACCCAGCAATCTAACCACAGTACCATCATCAACACATCAAATTAGTGGCAACTGCATATGTTTCAGAATGTTTCCTAATACCATTCCACAGCTGACCTTCTATACCCAGAAGTGTGGCATAGGTCTCAGGTGTTATCACATAATATCTTTTATACCATTCGTGTCACTGTACACCTCTGCTCTGCAACCATTTTCATAATGCATGTATCTGATATTGACGTTATATTATTTTATAACATATAAACAAATGTAAATAAAATAAATAAATAAAATTATTTTGTATGTATTACCATATACCTTTGGCTAAAGTCAAGGCTGAAAAGTGTCCGTGAGACAAATCCACCTATACAGTTAACAAACAAATAAACTAAATGTATGGTTCTCTATGTCAAGTAGCAGCTAATTCACAAGGAACAAAAGTACAAAAATGGAGACCAAAAAGGGGAAAATGATTCTGTTATCAACAGGATTTTCATGTTTCCCCTAGTAGCTTTCCACTAGATGTTTGCGTTATATAGCTCCAGTCCCCTTGGGTAAACATGAAAGATGGTAAGCTCTTCTGGTCTTGTGTACCCCATAAGATTGCAGATAGATCTGCTGGTTTATGAAACTAGGAGGTGAAGGTATCATGTCGGGTTCATATTAGAACATCGACAACTCACTATGTCGACAAGTAGCCCTGCAGCACCAAATGAACGAAACCTCACAGTATCGAAATTGCAAATAACCGACACTTACTCCATCGACACGACTTCACCGACAATCCACGTTACCGACAACGCGCTACACCAACATCGCGTATTACAGGTAACGGGTATTAACATATGTGAGGTAGGGGATGTAGTTATAATGTCAGATTGAGTGACATAGGTTTATAAATACATCCCCTACCTCACATATGTTAATACCCGTTACCCGTAATACGCGATGTTGGTGTAGCGCGTTGTCGATGGAGTAAGTGTCGGTTATTTGCAATTTCGATACTGTGAGGTTTCGTTCATTTGGTGCTGCAGGGCTACTTGTCGACATAGTGAGTTGTCGACGTTCTAATATGAACCCATCATGTCACATTAATACCTTTTTACTGGGCAGTGTTTACTAGCATTAAATAGATTTCTGGGTTCACATACAACTATATCTGCTGTCTCTGGACAATGCTTACTGATTTTTACAGATGAAGTGTAAATGCTTAGCTGACTGATACTGCTTATTTCAGTGCTGTAACCTACTATAACACAATAATCTTGTTCTCCCCTCCCATCTTTATTGCAGTTTTACCTGGACAGACACTAGATTTATTACATAATGCCTGTGGTTGGGTTCAACTAAACACATTGCATCTGATGTCCTAACTAAATGGCAGTAACTCTGGCAGCTTACCTGGCTTCCTGGACATTGCTGCACTGGATATTAAACATGCTCACAATTGTTGTTGTTGTTGTAATTGCATGTTTCTGTGTTTTAAAGGCAAAGTACAGAGTTGAACTTTGTGTTGCATAGTACAGCCTTCAGTCTGCATACATGTAAACTAATTATTCCACGAAGAGCATTATACTTCACTTAGCACCTCACACCCATACACTCAAAGACCTACAGCTTTTCTCTAGTGATGAGCAATAAGCTTAATTTTTATGCTGTTACTGATACCTGGATTAAATGAAATGATCTCATATTGAACCTCTGTTCACAAATGTAGAAATGTATCTATTTCAAGAGGAGGAATTCCTGTATTTATTAAGAATCTTATTTCATATAACATCCGTAATCTTGCCTTGCAAGAGTGAAATTATTGGGTCTACTTCACGTTGTCGTAAGCTGACAATATCGAGTCTGATATTGTTGGCATAACAATATCGAAAGTGAAGAACATCGTGCAAGTAAACGGAAATCTCTGTAAGGGGAGATTTCTGTTTATCTCAATGTAGTGCGGTCTTGGAGTTGGTATATTTAAGTAGGGGTGTGTGGGGAGTGCACCCCCCCCACATGAGGGGTATAGGGGGGATTGACCCCCTGCCTACACCATTTAGTTTTTTTTTAATTATTTTTTACGTTATTCAATATTTTACTTAATCGACCAATAAAGTTAGACGTTTATTGATTCGATTAAGTAAACTTTCGATAAAGATCACGTGATATAGATGCAAATTATTCACATTTCCCTTGAATTATTCATATTTTCTTTGAATTTCAATACAAAGGCTGAAACATGCATGTCCACAACTAGTGAGGGTTGGCTTTATTGGCCTGAATGTAACCTTAAAGACTTTGTAAAAAGTCACAAGCATTTAGAACCCTATTAGCTGAAACACCCAATGGCCTTAAGGGACCATTTACATATATTCCATAGTCCTCCATCACAGGAGTTTTAAGGTATCACACAATGAAAAGTGTAGCTTGGCTGGGTTTTTCTTGCAGAGTTTATTGAATGGTTTGTCTGTTTGACTTTTTTACCCTTTGGTTTGAATATAATAGGAAGAATCAAATTATGCACTTTCTTTGAAATGTTTAATTTACAGTGAATAAATGTAGACTTAAGGTAGTGTGTGCTGTTTTTAAAAGCATCATCAGATATTCAAGATTCAAGATGAGCTTTTGAACCATCTAGCAATCTCTGGCCTTTTTTCAGTTATGGTACCTGTCCCTCTTTGTATTAGCAGTCTAAAATATACCAACTCAAACTGCACAGATCCAGCCAGTATGCTATAAGTTCTGGCTACTTTAATCCCACTTAGTCTAGTCCCATAATGACTGGACTTCTTTTATTAGTCTGCTTTCTAGATTTTCTTCCTCTTTCTCTAAAGCAGAGGTTTATTATAAACATTGTAAGGTAAAACGAAGCACTAGTGTGGAATTTAATGGAGTCCCAGGCTCTCTTATTGTTAACTTAAAAGAAGTCCTGTTAGTCTGTTATGTTGTGTTATTTCTAAAATATATCTTTGATAACATCCTCTGTACCTCCAGCAAGGAGAAAGGTGGAAATTATATATATATATATATATATATATATATATATATATGTAAGATCCTGACAAATATAGACTGATTAGTTTGACTTGTATATTGGGGGGAACAGTCAAAAGATTATTACTCTATCTTATTGCTATAAGCCTTAATAAAATGGATTATTTTGACATCTACCATCATGGTTTTACTCTGTCTAGAACATTTCACTAAATGAGTAAGCCTTTATGATGACATTAATTTAGTCCTTGAGTTAGGATTTCCATACATCGTCGCCTACATAAACTTGCCTAGGGCCTTTGGTGCTTTTTCTCAGCTTCAACTTTTATTAGTCTGATATATTATGGTGTAAATCTTTCTATTATGAAATGGTCCATGAATTGCATTTCTAACAGAATTTTAGAATTAAAATCAGGGTTTGTATCCTTCCTGGAGGAGTGTGATATCAGGACTCCCTTGAGGTTTTATACTGGACCCTTTATTGCTTAACATCTTATTTTTAGATAATGTTTATACACATTTAGTGATAATTGGAAACCAGGAGTATTTACATCAAACCCAAATGAAACTTTGACAGGATGGTGTACACTAAAATACATTGTGTAATGGTGCTTGGCTAATAATCTCAACATACATTTGTCTAAGTATGTTGTCATGTATTTTGGTAAGGGTAGTATTTCACTCATTTTTATCATGCAATCACCCTTTAAAGGCAGTTGATAGTTATAAAAAATGTGGTTACTATAAACATAGCTTTTATAGCTAATGGGTTTATACAGTTATAAATACCTATTGTGTTTTCTACCTGCTATATAACAAAACATTACTAATGCCCTGATTCCTACAGATTTTTGTTTGGTTCAACTTATTCTTGAGTATAATAATTCATTTTATCTTTATGATAAATCTGACAATAAATGCTTTGAAATAGTCCTTGTGATATTATAGTAAAGAATTATTGATGTCAGTAGCCAAGACCATTTAGGATAACTCCCAACATCTCACACTATACTCCCTGCTTTACCATCTCAGGAAGAGCTGCCTATTGTAAAACTCTTCAAGCAATAAGTAATGAGGATTCTTGCACCTTGTACTTTATTACTCACTAGGGAGGCAGATGGCATGTTTCATATGTTGTATGTCAGCTCATTATTGCAATAAGCATGATCTTTCTTTTTAATCAGACTTACAGAAGAATGGGAAATGGGCAGAGCAGAATGGGAAGAAAGTAGTTAGATACCAGACTATAGAGGAAGGTGGTGGAGAAGGAAATGGCTGCCCTTACAGAGGGTAAGGTATAGGATTCATCTTGATTAGATACCAGACTATAGAGGAAGGTGGTGGAGAAGGAAATGGCTGCCCTTACAGAGGATAAGGTATAGGATTCATCTTGATTAGATACCAGACTATAGAGGAAGGTGGTGGAGAAGGAAATGGCTGCCCTTACAGAGGGTAAGGTATAGGATTCATCTTGATTAGATACCAGACTATAGAGGAAGGTGGTGGAGAAGGAAATGGCTGCCCTTACAGAGGATAAGGTATAGGATTCATCTTGATTAGATACCAGACTATAGAGGAAGGTGGTGGAGAAGGAAATGGCTGCCCTTACAGAGGGTAAGGTATAGGATTCATCTTGATTAGATACCAGACTATAGAGGAAGGTGGTGGAGAAGGAAATGGCTGCCCTTACAGAGGGTAAGGTATAGGATTCATCTTGATTAGATACCAGACTATAGAGGAAGGTGGTGGAGAAGGAAATGGCTGCCCTTACAGAGGATAAGGTATAGGATTCATCTTGATTAGATACCAGACTATAGAGGAAGGTGGTGGAGAAGGAAATGGCTGCCCTTACAGAAGGTAAGGTATAGGATTCATCTTGATTTGCTGAAGGTATTTTCAGTGAACAAAAAAGAAAAAAAATCAAAACCCATTCAATGAAACCTCCTTTGGCAAACATTGCAAAAAAATTTCTTTCTTGCAAAGGGGCAAGCCCTCCTACACACCCAAGTGTGTGGATACCACCTCATCTCTGTCTTATAAATACCAACTCTGAGGTCAAACAACAGAGGAGAAAAATAGCAAGTTCCACTGTCGACAAAAGTAGTTTCGATGAACAGAACACTTTTTTTTGCATTTACTAAAACTGCATTCATTCAGCTGACATGCTCCCAAAGTATATGTGTTAGATGAGATACCTCTCAGAGTGATTAGAAATATGTCAGCTATGCTGCCAGATTCCTCGTTGGGCATTTTCAAAAGATCACTGTCTAATGTAGATGTGGAGGACTAGAAGACAGCAAATGTACCCTTGTACAAAGGGGGCAGCAGGAAAAATCTCAGGAACTACAAGCTTGTTAGCTTAACAGTAATGGCAGACAGAGTTGTGGAGAGAATTCTGATGGGAAAGCTACTAAAATTTCTAGAGAACAACAATCTCTGGGAAAGCAGGCAATATGATTTCATGGTCAGAATGACCTGTCTGTCACACTTGATCCAGTTTTCTGACAGGTTTATAGATGAGCATAGAGGGGATTACTAGAATGCATAGTCTAAATGAACTTCAGCAAGGCCTTCAACTTGATTCAACATAGGAGGCTGATAGGAAAACTGGAGGGTCTGGGGACTGAGAAACTAGATTGCTGCATAGTTGAAAGGTAGGACACAGAGGATTATGGGGGGTACTGTCAGAAATTAAGGAAGTGAAAACTGGAATACTACAGGAGGCTGCCCTGGATCCAGTGGTCTTCAACATAACTGTCTTAGCCATATCTGAGCAAGGGAAAGGTGAGAAAGATCATATTTATTGCTGATGGCATGAACACCGCAGCAACAGTGGAGGACTGGGGAACTCTTGGAAAGAATTTAGAAAGGTGGCATGGCAACTGATGATCACTGTTAATTACCACAATTAGATCACAGCAAAGCTGGAGTGAAGTATTAGTGTGGAGGACTGAAACTGATGACAACCAAACAGCAAAAGGATCTGGGGTAGTTTATCACACCTAGACTGGGTCAAGAAGAGCACAGTGAGTTAACAGTGGCATTATCAATCAAAATGTTGGGATTTCTCCTAAGGATGATAGAGTCTAGAAACAAAGAGGCAATTGTTCCATTCTACAGAGCCAGGTTCAGACAACACTTTGAATAATGCATGCAGTTCTGAAGACAATGCAAGGAAAAGAACATCAGGTTTCTTACAGGATTCCAGAGGAAAGTCACCAGGAAGATCTGTGCAATAGAGGAGGAGAAATGCAAGCAGAAAATAGAGAAATGAAAATTATTCCCATTTGAGTCCAGAATAATCACAGTGGATTGAATACTGATGCACAAAATCATGTTGGGAAATGTGGAGGGTTCATCCTGAACAGGAAAGACAGTGGAGAAAGTTGTTTAGCTTCTTTCTGTTTAATTTGGGGTGGAAGTTTGTTCCTGAGAAGGGAAAAACATTTCATGACATATCTGTCTCTTATCATGTTGTGTTTATTTGTTGAAGCAAGTTTAGATATCTGGTACTAATGTCAGTAGGATGGTTTGGTTTGTGGAGATATAAGCGGTCTTGGACTACTGGATCCCTAATGGCCAAAAAGACAAAACACAGATCACCATAGTGTAAAAAGTCATGAAGTATAACATCTCATCTATGTCTTTAAAGTTAAGTAGTATTCATTAATATATTATGTAGTTGTGTAGCATATTACAGCAAAGGATGGTATATGGTAACATAACATACTAGTGTCCTACAAGATTCATAAAAGTCTACACCATTATACAAATGCATAGATAACATTCAGTATGCAAATGAGTACCCACAACATGTTCTGCAATTTGCAAATGTTTGAATCATACAGCCCACTGGCAGGAATTCAGTAGTGCAGCGGTAGCATTGTTATCTCACAGCAAGAGGTTCTCCCGTTCGATTCTCGGCTGGAGTGCGGGGAGTGCCTTCTGTGTGGAGTCTGCATGTCCTCCCCGCAGTTGGATGGGAATTCGAAAGACATGCGTAAATGGGTGTGCCTTCGTTGAAGGTCGAACGTCGAGCTGGCACCTCGGCGTTCATGAAAATCTACTGCCAATCATTAGCGGACCGGAGTTCCGCTGTGGCAACCCCTAACCGGAAAAAGCCAAAAGACAACAACAAGTGTAGTTGTAACTCAGTAGTATCTGAGGGCCCAATATACCGCCAGTGGGAATGTGCTGATGAGTAGAATGCTACAGGTCAATAACATCATAATTAAAGGAACATACATTGCACAAAACATAGAATTTAGTAAAGCAACCTGAAAGTACATCCCAATATTGAGAAAAGTGCACAGAAGCACAATGTCAAAGCCAACTCAACAGCAACAATCTCATATCAGAGGGCAGGAATCCCTTATCAGATCCCCTCATTATAATAAAGGTTGAAATATTTATGAATTGTCCCAGCCATGTCTGCAGAATGTCAGGATATAGTCAAACTGTAGCTTTAATATCTAGGTTAGCAATGAAATCCATATGTATCTTGATATCCTCTTGTTAGTTGTACAAAAGTAATGCATGCACATCAATCCACACTATTCTAGATCTGATATTATCTGGGCTGGTGTGTATGCTGTACAGAAGATCTTTTGCTCTAGCAACTGTTGATAGCAGCATGTTCACTGTTAGCAGCTGCTATAACTGCATGGAGATTTCAGCAGAAACCAGAAGAGGTAACCTACAGTGTGCCACAATACATGTTGTAATATGCTTACACACAATGCAGGAGTAAGAGAATTTATTCTTACAGCTGATAAGTATCATCAAGTAGAGCTTCCTGGACCTGCCATCTGTAACATTCTTAATTTTTCCCCTTTAGTCATGCTGAGGAGAATGACGGATGTAGAAGTGAGATTCATGTTGTACAAGATGGTGACTTGATTTCTTTAAACCATCCAAACTGCACTGACCACATTCACAGGGTTCTGAGCCACACACTGTTCCTCATTACATGAGGTGAGGAGCTCAATGACACACATGGACATGTCACTAGCACTTATCATTACCGCTCTAAAACTAAGACTGAAGAGATAACGGGATACGGGAACATAAACAGCTGCCTCTAAATATGTGCTGATCTGGTTCCGCTCTGCAACATTAAAAGTGCATATTGCCCTCTCTGGCCCTATTACTGCCTAGGAATCCCTGCACAGCCCACAGTCCACCATCCTTTCCTGAGTCATCACCAGTTCTCTGAGAATCTGGACAAAACCCTGTACAAATTTGTGCTGTGAGGAGATGTGACCCAGTATGGTGCTGGTACTTGGTGTCAATAAAAAAGCAAACACATATCCTAGATTTACTGTAGAACATGTATGCACAGTGGTATATCTTGTGCTTCATGCATGATCTGTGTGCATGATAGATAGTATAGTGATTCTCATCTATGAATCAGTGTAATGACGAGCATGCACACATACAAACCTACACACAATGCCTGTAAACCACCACTTACAATGTTTATGGATGTCATTAGGTTTGTATGTAATAGTGTGGGAAAATCAAAGTACATGTTCAAACACTTAGTTCGTCATATAGATAGCCATCTAAAACTACTAAGTCACACCTTTATTAGCGTTTTAAACTAATTATGTAGTCTTTAAATAGACAGATCTTTCAAAGAGTTTGTTGTCCATTTATAATACTTTGTTTATACCAGCAATGTTCTACATTTTTCAAACAACCAAATAGCTTTATTATGGGAGGGATAAACATAGATTTTTATTTAAAACTGTTAGCATTTGTTTGAAACAGTTTTAAAAGCACTTTAAAGATTAGTGGAGGATGGTACTACATGAGTTGGAAAAAGATAAAGAAGTTGTTTTCAATGTGGAGATAATCAATAGTCAGATGAAGAGAGCAATTTAGAGCCTACAGGGTAACAAGTGGGAGGGAAGACTGGAGGAATTACCACCGTAACAGCTATAAATAAATGCAATCTGAGGGTCATGCTGCTCAATGCTAGAAGTCTAAATCTGAAGATGCACTTGCTCGAAGCACTCCTCAAAATGGAGAACATCGCCATTTATGCTGTAACAGCGACCTGGTTAAAGCAGCAGAAAGCACTCCTGCGCTACCAGGCTATAACTCATTCCACACCTTTCTGTCCCAGAACATGGACCGAAGCTCCAAAGGTGGTGGTGTCTCCATATCCATAAAGGATATGCATACCTTCAGATTAGTAGCCCAGCATAACACATCTGAGATACTTCAGGTACAACTAACATTGGGTAAGATGGCAACTCAGGTTATAGCCTGCTATAGGTCCCCAATCATGTCCCAAGACTCTCACTCCACATTCCTAAGCACCCTGGAAACTATTAACATCCAACCGAACACTCTCATACTAGGTGACTTCAACTACCCCTTCATCAGCTGGGAAAACTACTTCTGCACCAATACACTGGCCCAGCACTTCCTGAAATTCATCAATTCCAATGCCCTGGATCAGCTCATTTTTACCCCTTGCCCAACAATTCTTAGAATTCATAAATTCCAATGCCCTGGATCAACTTATCCATAGTTCCACCAGGGGCTCCAATATCCTAGGCCAGGTCATTACTAACATGGGAAATTGATGCTCCACACCTATGGTCACCCCCTCATTGGTCAAGTCAGACCATAAGCTAATCACCCTTAAAATCCACATCCCACCCCCACCCCTCAGTAAGGGAACCTCCATAAAAAACTTCTCCAAAGCCAAATTCATGCTACTCAAGTTAGAAGTTACAAACTTCATGACACCCATGCAGACAGGAACTGAAAGTTCGACTGCTGAGTCCTACACTAAGGCACTGTGCGAGCACATCCACTCATGCACAAATTGTGCCATCCCAAATAGAACCAAGATGCTCTAATCCAAAAAAAGGAAGCCAATCTGGTGGTCCCCTGCCATAAACAAACTTTACAACAAAAGGAAGAAACTGTTGCAGAAAAGAAGAAAATCCCAGGATGCAAAAATCTCCCTTACCAGCCTCAGTAAGAAGCTGAGATCCCTCATAAAATCCTTCAAAGCTAGTTACAAAAATAAAATTGCCAAAGATTCCAAAGACAACCACAAGGCATTCTATAACTATGTCAGGAATCTAAATGGCAATGCTCACGTCTGCTCTGAGCTACAACAGAATTGCATTGAATATGCTGATCCCAAGGATATTGCCAATATCCTGGCAGACCGATTCAGTGCCAACTTCACCCCCCTCTCACCCCCTAAATGGCCCATTTCAATACTGGAAGATTGCCAAATTCCGGTAATAATGGCCACACAGGTAAAAAAACGCACTCTTCAAAGCTAAAAATACAGCATCTATGGGACCAGATGACATCCTCGGCTGTGTACTACATGAACTACAAAATGAACTGGCACCTCACCTAAGTGTCATGTTTAATCATACCCTCACCTCAGGCTTCGTGCCCACTGAGTGGCCCACAGCTACAATTATCCCACTCCACAAGGGAGGATCCACCTTGGATCCTGGGAACTACCGCCCCATCAGTCTAATGAGCCTGATCTGCAAGGCCATGGAACGTATTATCATGGAACTTATGAACAAAGACACTGGCAACCTTAAAACATTGGACCCCACCTAGTTTGGGTTCATGAAGGGCTGACCTTGTCTCCTGAACCTGATTGACTTCTTTGAATTAGTCTCCAGGGCTGTGGATGAGGGTAAGGCAGTCCACACAGCCTATCTGGACTTCGCCAAGGCCTTTGACACCATCCCCCACTCTGGTATCATAGATAAACTTACTAAGCTGGGAATTAATCCCTACATCACTCGATGGGTTGCCAACTGGCTTACTGACAGAACCCACACTGTAAAAGTAGCTGACTCCAAATCCAGCTCCAGACAAGTGACAAGTGGAGTACCTCAGGGTTCAGTCCTGGGACCTCTCTTGTTTGGCATCTACTTCTCTGAAGTACAGGCCAACACTAAGGGACTCTGGCTAACAAAGTTCACAGATGACTGCAAACTGGGAGCCATTATTGAATCCCCAAATGATGTGGATACTCTACAAAAGGGCCTTACAGAAACAGATGCTTGGTGCCAGAGCCATAGGCTCAAGCTCAATGCCAAGAAATGTATAGTTATTCCCTTTGGGAAAAAACATGTACCCATGAATTATCACATAGGTGGCAGTACACTAAACACTGAAAGTGTGATAAGAGACTTAGGGATACAGGTGGACAGTGGACTCACCTTCAAATAACCACATCACCACAACAGTCAAGAAATCCTTCTGTGTGGCACACCTCATCACTAAGGGCTTTTCATCCAGAAAAAAGGAGGTCATTGTCCCACTGTACTCATCCCTCATTAGACCCATTATATCATACAATGCCCCATTTGGTATGTACCTCTCAAGACATCTGCAACAACTGGAAAGGCCACAGAAATATCTCACTAAAAAAATCACAGGCCTAAAGCAGATGCCCTATTCTGACCCCCTTAAAAAACTCCAGCTATACTCTGTCACATATTGTCTACTCCAAGGAGATCTCTGCTTAACGTACAAGGCCATGTCAAACCCAGAGCTATTGGACATGCTACACTTAAAGAAATCTCAATCCCTCAGAGCCACATGCTCCAGGGATTTAAACCTTGTCATCACAATAAACAAAACATGCTGGAGGGATAGGTTCCTAACCCAGAGACTCCCCAGTCTCTGAAATAGACTGCTCATACATGTCAAGCAGAGCGCCTCTTTGGCCCTCTTCAAGAGGAACCTTGATGATTGGATGGGAGAAAGGAAATTCACCCCAGGGATCATGTCAGTTACCCTGTTAGACAGGGGTCCAGGGAAGTAAATAGTGTGGGAAGAAATAGCCAGGGAATTGTTATGGCTAGGCTTGTATAGGCCCTAGGGCTGGTAGCCTAGTACCAACCTATGAACCTACTACAGGAAGCAACATCCTTGACCTGGTTATTACTAACATGGGCAACTGTTGCTCTACACCAGTAGTCAATTCCTCCCTGGTTAGATCCGACCACAAACTAAGCACCATGGAAATCCACATCTCACCCATACCCCCCACAAAGGTAACCACCATGAAAAACTTCTCCAAAGCTGACTCTGGGCTCCTAAAAACAGAGGTGGCTATCTTAACAGCACCCATGTCAATGGAAAATAGATGCATGACTGTCGAATCATACACCAAAGCACTGTATGAACACGTACATAAATGCATGGAACAAGCCATACCCAACAGAACCAAGATGTTCTCCTCCAAAAAAAGGAAGCCAATCTTGTGGTCCCATGCCATTAATAAACTCTACAACAGAAGGAATAAACTGTTGCAGAAAAAGGTGAAGTCCCAAGACTGGAAAAACTCCCTTATTAGGCTAAACAAAAAGTTGAGGTCCCTCATCAAAACCTCTAAAGCCAGCTATGAAGGCAGAAATGTGGCAGACACTAAAAACAGCCGCAAAGCCTTCTATAATTATATCAAGAATCTCCATGGCAATACCCAGGTTTGCTCTAAGTTACTGCATAATGGTACCTCCTATATTGAGCCAACAGATATTGTCAACATACTGGCCAACAGATTCAGTACCAACATTACCCCTCTATCCATCCCTAAAGGACCAATCACAATACCAGAGGAATGCCAGGCACCCAGCATTACTGCAGCACAGGTTACAGCTGCATTGTTCAAGTCCAAGAATACAGCTTCCATGCAACCCAACAATATACCTGAATGTTCTACTCAAACTACAAAGTGAACTGGCACCACATCTGTGTGCCCTGTTCAATCAAAACCTCACCTCAGGCTTTGTCCCTACCGAATGGTGCACTGCTACATTCATTCCTCTCCATAAAGAGGGAGTGACTACAGACCCTCAGAATTACCTCTCCATTAGCTTGATGAGTCTGATATGTAAGGCTATGGAGTGCATCATCATGGACCTAATTAACAAGGATATAGAGAATCTCCAAACTTTAGATCCCACTCAATTTGGTTTTATGAAAGGTAGAGCATGTCTGCTCAACCTGGTTGACTTCTTTGAGTCAGTCACCAGACCTGTGGATGAGGGCAAGGCAGTTCATCCAGCCTACCTTGATCTGGCCAAGGCCTTTGATACCATTCCCCAGTCAGGAATTATTGATAAACTCACCAAACTAGGCATCAACCTTTATATCTCTAGGTGGGTTGCAAACTGGCTCATAGATAGAACCCACAGTGTGAAAGTAGTGGACTCCAAGTCAGACTGCTGACCAGTCATGATTGGAGTCCCACAGGGATCAGTCCTGGGTCCTGCCCTGTTTGGCATATACTTCTCAGAAGTCCAGGCCAACATGGAGGGACTCTGGCTGATCAAGTCCGCAGACATCTGCAAGCTGGGAGACATTATTAACTCCCCAAGTGATGTAGACATCTTCCAGAAAGGCCTCACTGAGACCAGTGACTGGTGTTGAAACCATGGCCTTTAGCTTAATGCCAAAAAATGCATTGTCATCTCCTTTGGGAAAAACTCGGTTCCCACTAGTTACCACATCTGTGGGAACCTATTGAACACTGAAGGCGTTATAAGAGATCTGGGGACACAGGTTAACAGCAACTTCTCCTTCAACCACCACATTGCCACTGTGGTCAGAAAGTCCTTCTATGTGGCACATCTCATTACCAAGGGTTTTGCATCCAGGAAGAAAGAGTTCATCATCTCTCTATATACTCTTCCCTCATTAGGCCAGTAATTGAGTATAATGCCCCATTTGGCATGTACCTCCCTAGACACATGCAACAGCTGGAAAGGCCACAAAAGTACTCTCACGAAGAGGATCCTAGGCCTTAAACACGTCTTACACGGACAGACTCAAAAAAACTCCAGCTATTCTCTATCTCATATTGCCTACTAAGAGGCGATCTCTGCTTGACTTACAATGCCATGTCTGACCCAACTCTGTCAGAAATGCTACATCTAAAGAAATCCCAATCTCTTCACACCACAAGCTCCAGAGACCTAAACCTCATTACCACAATCAACAGAACATGCTGGAGGGACAGGTTCATAACCCAAAGACTGCCCATGCATTGGAATAGACTTCCCATACATGTCAAGCAGAGCACCTCACTGGCCCTCTTCAAAAGAAATCTTGATGAATGGATGGGAAATAGAAAGTTCACCCCTGGGATCACTCCAGTGGCTCTGCTTGATAGAGGCACTGGGAACTAATGTGGGCAGCACGATGCCTGGGCACTTCTAATGGCTAGGCTTGTAAAGGCTGGGGCCATTAGCCTAGTACACACCTATGAACCTATGACTAGTGGGAACAAAGGATAGTGAGATGGGAGATAACAAGAAAGAGGACAAAGTTAGTACTGGTTTAGAATAAAATTAATACCGATGAGTTTGAGGAATGCATTAAATACCCCTATTTGCAAAATTTGCCAAATTAGAAGTACAGCAAAGTAGGAATTGAGGAAATTAGTATTGTAAAGAGGGAGAGAACTATGAAATTTAATAGGAATGGGTAAGTCAGGTGATCCAAATGACAGGTAAAAGGGGACTGAAGTTGTTAGATTAAATGTGATCAACTGGTGTAGAGAAATGTGGTTGGAGGGAATGGGAGCATATCATGTTACTAGAATTTGTGGTATATTTTTGTGCAGTATCTAAAAAAAGTAAATTGTTATAGATGTTTACAAGTAGGCCAATGTGTATCTACCTGAGTTCATTGAAATCCTATATTATTGAACTGCAGTCTGTCGACACTGAAAATATCAGAATCGCACATCATCGAATGAGAGGAACAATGAAGATCCATCTAGGGTAAGTAACCACTTACCCAAAATAAACAAAACCCAAACAAACCATCCCTAACCCACCCAGGTGGGAGACTACACCCCCCATACCCCCCCTAACTAAATCTACCAACTCCAAGATCATATTACAGTTGGGAAAAGGGCAAAGTTCACCATCTCGCACAACAGGTTACTTACCTAGGGAAGATCTTCATTGTTCCATTGTTTTGATGATGTGAGGTTCAATACTTTCAGTCTCAACAAAATGGGATTCGATAATCTGAGATTTTGACAAAGTCAGGTAGACCCAATTTGTGGTATAGTTTTGTGCAGTTGCTAAAAAAAAGTTAGTTGTTATGAAAGTGTAGATGTTTAGAAGTAGCTCAATGTACATTTTAGCAATGTAAAATGCAAAACTGTATGTCATTGTATACTGAATATGTACTGTGAATATTGTTTCATTTTATATATAAAATGCGATAAAGTTGGGCTGATGGCACAGAGGTTAGATGTCCATTTGTGCTGCTGGCTATCAGACTTCAGTAATGGACCCAAACCACTGGTAGGCCCAGCCTAGAGGGATAGGAGGAGATATCCAACAGCCAGTTCACCTATCTTGAGATGAGGTTTTGGGAAACCTGATTCTTGTGCACCATCTTTTTGACACTAGGGACCTCACAGTTCATCTTCTTAAATAGCAGAGGGAATGTGAAGACATCTCTGATGTCATTGCATTAACTTTTCTGTAATACCCCCACCCTGCTGTAGAAGGAAGTAGTTGTTCACAAAAATCGCAAAAACTGACAGGCCAAAAAAAAAAAAAAACATAAAGATGATAGAGTGGACTATTGAGGATAAGGAAGAAATTATGTATTTTTACTATTATGTAAGCAGCTCAGAATTTCCAGATAGAAGATATTCAAAAAGGATTAAGAGAGAAATTAGAGGAAAGAAAATACTTGCACAAGAAAAAATTGCCAAAAGCTTCAGATGCAGATTTGCACTCATTAATACAACAGATTCATGAAAAACATTATATAAACCAAGAAACTTTTGGCCACTTGGAAAAAGAAGTGACAGAAAAAGTGCAAAACTATAAAAAACAAAATTTAGACATTTCTGAAAGGTATAAAAAGAAACATGAAAAGAAAGAGAGATCTTTTATGGTACAATATTTATTGCAAAGGAGAAGCCAAAGTAATCAATACAAAAATGCAGCTCCAAAATATTTGAAGAGAAATACAAGTAAAGGTACCCAGATATGGAAAATTTCACAATCCAAAAAAATATGTTCACAAAGGAGGAAAGTATAACAGAAAACGAGTAAACGTTAAACAAATAGAAGCTGAAGTTATGAAACACCTGTGATATGAAGGCTTTAGAGTAGAAAGTCTAATACAGTTTATGTCACAGCATGATGGAACAATGAGTACCCAAACAAAGGAGAAACAGGTGGAGTGGGAAACATCTGAAGAAGAAATACAGACATGGGAAAGAAAAAGAGATTTACTATGGTACAATATTTATGCAAAGGAGAAAGCAAAATTAATCATTACAAAAAGAGCAGCACCGCAGACATTTGAAGAGAAATACAGGCAAAGGCATCCAGGTATGGAAAATTTCACAATACAAAAAATAAGAAAACAAAGGGGGATAGTAGAGGATTAGTAATGGAGAAGTTAAAGAAATAGAGCCTGAAGTTATGGAATACCTGTGAGGTGAAGGATTTAGTGCAGAAAATCTAACCTTGGTAACATCACAGCATGATGGAACAATGAGGTTAGTGATTATTCTGCATGTATTGTTATATAAAATTTGGGAGAGAGCATGAAAGAAAGTTTTTAGTCCAATAATACAGCCATAAAATTGCCTGTATAAGTCCTCTGCATGTACTGTCAGATAAAAACGTCAGAGAGGCAGAAAAAGAGTGTAGTAACCCATTAAGAAAGGTAACATATGTCTGGAATACTATCTCTGCAGGCGCTGTCTTATAAAATAAGTGAGTGAGCCTGAAAAAAGAGTGTTCTACCCTATTAATAAAGGTATAATATGTCTTGAACATGCCTGCCATATGCACCGTTAAAACAAATAAAGGAGTGAGCTTGTGGAAAAGTGTGTAATGCCATTAATAAAGGTCTAAAACCCGGAGTATGTCTGTGTCACAGAGTTTGAAATATTGTTGTACCCTTGCATTATACAAATAGTACTGTTTGAAAAAGTGCTGGCAACCCAGAGTTGTGCAGTCCCAAAGAAAGTGGGTGATGGAAGTGCTAGTAGCTATGAAGCATATATACAGTCCACAACAGTCAGTTACTGGCTGGCATGCATAAGTAAATCTGGCACACGTGTAGCATGTTAGTTTATCCCCAGAAATGTGAGTGTGGGTCAAGAAATGCAGGGTTCTGTACAAATCGAAGTGAAAATGTCATGTGAAAACATTCCAGATATGTAGATAAAGAAATAGAAATGCAATCAAGAAATATGTAGCAGTAACATCTGCATCATGGACAGTTAGTATGTCAGATATAGGTCAGGTATATATTGAACTAGTCAAACCCATTACACAACTTAATGCATGTTGGCAAGTGTAATAATACATGTAGAGGATATACACTTGCAGTCACTAGGAATGTAGTGTAGACTAGAAGTACTTATAAGATGTTAATTGAGGTTTCTTTCTACACCCAACTGTATGTGCATAAACCATGCAATTCCACACCTCAATGGTATGTGTAATCTCAAATATTTGTTGGGACATATGTCCTATTGTTCTATAAATATTTGCATTCACTTTGATGCATGTGCCCTGTTCAAACACCACAATCATGGTGGCCTGTTGCTACCAATCATCCCTGCATGCTGTTGGAATATCCACTGTCGTTCAATATATGCATGTGTTATGCTTGCTGTTCAACTGTTGGAACCTTGGTGTGTTGGGTTAATGGGAATATTACTGCATGCTGTTACAGCTAATCTGGAATGCTGTTGTTTATGTTGTAATTAAACACACCTAATCACAGAATGTATGGGAAAGCCAGTCCCAGCGGACCCACCTGTCCCTCCTCAGCTGGCGAGTGCCCAGCCTGGGCTCCACTCCTCCGTTGGTCCTGTGCCACCTTCAGGTGGAAGCGCTGCAGGGGATGGGGCTCACCCCCCATGCAAGCGTGGGCGGAGAAGGACCACCTGTCACCCTTCGAAGGGTCCGGGCTGTGGTGCGTAGGGAGATCCAGCGTTCAGTCGCTGATCCCCTATGCCAGCTCAAGGTGAGAGTGACACATCTCATGGGTGAGCCTGCCCATCCTATGCAGCCCCCAGCACAGCCACCCTTGGGGCTGTGAAGGTGCAGTGGTGACTGACCATGGGTGGGATCTCAGTTCCACTGTTACCATCTGTGGGCTCATGGGCTTGTGATTTCCAAACATCCGTCCCCTTCAATTGTGTTCACCCACCCCATGTGTCATACACCACCCCTGTATGCGTCTTGTTTGTCTTGTCTGTTAACCTCCCCAACCTACCTCCCCAAACATACCTACTTCCTCTACCTCACTTTCCACTCTCACCTGAAAAAAAAAAAAGTGCAATCTGTACCCACAAAAAAAATTACGCCCCATACATAGCTGCCTATTTCGCACACATGTCCACTGGACATATAAACTGATAATTATAATTGGCAGTACAACAAACGTTGTTGTCCTCACCCCTCTCCCAGGGGTGGAAGGTTTCAAATATCACTCCAAATTTATTGCATATGCACAGCTGTTGCTGGTGAAGAAATGGGGAGCTATGGGTCTTCCCTACACCCGTCCTGCACATCCTGAGCTTGTTTACATATTGTCTGTCCCTCTTTGTGCCCCCTTTTTCACCACTTTCCTATCTCCCCATTTTCTTTTCTTTCAAAGAAATTAGCATGGGGGTTAGCGGGAGTAAGCACTTTTAAGCAGTAGTAAGTGGGTTTAAGCAACTGTGCGCATGTGTGTGCTTAGCTAAGCGTCTCTAAGCATTGCGCAAACCCACGCAAACCTGCTTACAACTGCTTAAAAGTGCCTTAGTCACTCTATGTCAGGGCCCTTGTTCTGCTCAGCAGCAAAAAAAAAAACCTCTGCCAGTCTTGAACCCCAGACCATTGACACAATAGATTGCATGAACTACCACTAAGACACAGCAGACATACAAATAACTTGGTGCTGAAATAAATATATCATGCATTACAATGAGAGCATGTAAATGGAAATTAGGAATGGCATAACACAAATCCTGTTCTGTTGGCCTTTACCAGCAGTTGTTGTGGAATTGCATGACATGGCTGTGAAAAGAGAACCAGCCATTTTAGCAGGGAATAATGTTACAGTAGCACCTTACAAACACCACACAGTATCAGACCAGGATAAACACTGGCAAAGTTGAATAGGGCAGAGGCCAGACTCCCAAATTGTGACTGCTTTACAGGGATGTCCCTGGTTTGTAAACAAATGTTAGCTGTGCCCCTCTGAATTACTCTGAAAAGTACTAACATTAGGCAGAAAAGTGGGGAATCACACTTAATGAATAATGTCAATAGGTGAGAGTAGACACTGCTTGCACATCAGAAAAGGTGTAGTAATACATATGCTCTGATTCCCAAGAAAGTCCCAACTGCAATATGTCTGTAATATACTGCAGGTGTATCTCACTTATATGTACCTTTCACTGAGGCTGTTCAAATATATACCTGAGAGTATCTGAGGCCTGGCAGAGGCAGAAACACACAGCCATATCAGCATTCCTGCTGTTATACACTCTGCAAATAGCTTTGGAAGGAGTTCCACAAGCATGCCCTTATGTAGGAGTACAACACAGAAATATCACAGGATGTAGCCATGTACTGCTAGCAACCAACTGTGACAATGCCACTGTGACAGTGCTGAAAAGACTGGTGTGGTGTACAGACAAAGAATAATAGGCTAACCTCTAGCTACCATCTGGATATGTCCACAGGTGGGAGCTACTCAGACAGACTACTTGCCTTGATAGACTAACAGGTACATAGCAACCCTGTATGTTCAGCAAGATAAACCTCACATGATAATAAAAAATGCTCTTTGCAGTTCGGCACCCCTACCCAAAGGTATGACATACCTGTGTATTCAGGCAACAACAAGGGTGTAGGTAGGCATACTCAGTACTGAAATATGTCCAGTTGTGTTGAGCAGCCTGTGCTAATGTCAACACAAACAAACCACAAACTGTTCAGAAGTGAGTAACTTAATAATTACAGTATAGCAGTACACAAACAGTGCATGTGCCACAGGAATACATTGCAATAACCACATTTGTATGGCAGTTAATTGTCTAATTCAGAAAGAAAGTACATACTCCCACGTATCCTGTGTTAGCATTTGGAGGGGTGAGTACATGTCTACACTGAGAAGTGTGTACTGGAAGCAGCAACATTCAGGTTTGAGTACAACATGCATATCACTGGCTACAAACCTATCTTCAGATAAGAGACAAATACCAACCTTCTGACTGACACAACAGTGTCCAGAGCAAACAAGCATGGGCCCCACCTTGGAAAGCTGAAAGGGCTATGCCTACCTAACCTAGCATTTTATAGCAGTGGGCTGCAATCACAGTGAGTACTGCAATCACCACACAGCAGGCTGCATGCAATTACTGAATGGTGGGCAGCAATTGGTGCAGAGGCTGTCACATGCACATGTGCAAATACCTAGAAAAGCAGGCTGTATCTGCTGTCCACACATGCAATAATATCATTGCAGGAACAGGGAGATAGACAGTAAGAGTGAGAGAGAAACAGAGACACAGACAGAGACACAGAGAAAAGAGACAGAAACAGACACAGAAACAGAGAAATCCTAAAACAAACAACCAAAATAAAAAAAAACAAAACAACAAAGCAGTAACAACAGATGGAGCAGGGAAAACAAAGGTAAGGTATGTAACTCATATGTATGTGCCGGCATGTAGTACATGTTCCTGAAGAGTACTCTACACACTGCAAATCATCCATATGTGGCAGCAGTATGTATCTATCTGTATCTACACATGTGCATAGGGCAAGGGACATACTGCAACTGTTAGTGAAGGGTGGACACATATATGTCATTGAAGGTTGTTATGTGCATATATCTATGTAGGTTGTAGTGTGAGGCATAAAAAACAGCATGCAGTGCTGATATATGTCATGTGGTGGTTAAACGCTGTGGCACTGATTTGTCAGATCTGTTGTGTTACAGCCAGTGAGGCCTGCTAAAGCTACATGGGCTGAGGACACCAAAATGCATTCTGCATAACACTGTGCAATATAATCACATAACTGTACATCCCACAACTGTCGCATAAGTGATACCCCACCATGAAAGGTGGACTGTACATGTGCCTATATGTACATCCATATGTACAGCAATGGATGTGTACATGTATGTGTATGGATATGTATATATATATATATAGATATATATATATATATATATATATAGATATATATATATATATATATATATATATATATATATATATATATATATATATATATATATATATATATATATATATTCATATATATATATAGAGAGAGAGAGAGTGAGAGACACAGGGTCATATGTACTGCAACAGGTGTGTGGTGACCAAGGCATGGACTGTAGACAAGTGCCAATACTGCAGTGCCATTCCTCATTTCCAAAACACTGTACCCATTAACTACCACATAGGTAGAAATCTACCTAACACTGAAGGTGTCATAAGGGAACATGGGACACAGGTGGACAGTAGCCTCCCCTTTAATAAAGACAGTGTCACACTAGACTTGTAATCTGTCTATGTGGTATGTGTCATGACAACAGGTGTGTCATGTAGGGATATATAGGTCAGTGTTCCCCTCTACTCATCACAATGTCCTGTGTGGTATGTACCTCACATGACAACTACAGCAAGTGGAAAGGCCACAGACATACCTCACAAAGGGTAATACTGGCCTCAAACAGATGCCCTATGCAGACTGACTCACAAAACCACAGCTAGACTGTATTGCATACCGCCCACACAGAGGTGACCTCTGCTGGACATTCAGAGGTATGTCAGACCCATAGCTGTGTGACAACCACCATGGCAACATATCACAATACCTCCGGGCTACATACTCTAGGGCCCTAAACCTCATCAGCTCACTAAACAGCACATGCTGGAGGGATGGGTTCCTATCTCAGAGATATGCCATACTCTGGAATAGACCACCTAGCAATAGCAAACTAGGCTGCTCATTAGCAGTTGTCATAAATACCCCTGATGATTGTTTGGGAGATTGGTAATACACCCCAGGAATCCCCTCTGTGGTTCTGGTTGACAGGGGCAGGTGAAATCAAAGTACATGTGTGGCAAAGGCCAGGGTAGCATATGGCTAGGCTGCTGTAGGCCCTAGGGCCAATAGCATCTCACCTACCTATGACACTATGCACTCACACATGTACTCAATGCAATACCTGCTATGTGAGGTTGAATAAGTGTAACGCTGAATGTGTGCAAGGTCTGTAAAGGTGTGATAATGTAGTGTGAAGTTGTATCTGACATGGTAGTGTCTATCCTAGCTGTGAGGCCAGTAAAAGATGTGTATGTTATTGTTAGGCAGACATAGTATTATGGCATATCATGTGATGTAGTTCCTTGTTGATGACTGTGGTGTCCCATTGTAGGCTAAAGCAATACATGTATGCTTAGTGAGTGGTACTGCTGGTGAATCCGACTCCCATATGAACTGTAGTACTACCTGAAGCTGTAGGCCTAAACAACACAGTATGGTGTGTGTTCAAATTGCTTGGAAACACTGTCTTGTGTGTTTCCTGTAGTCTGCACAGAGGACATAAGTCAGGCATACGGGTTTGTAAGTAGTGGCACACAGTACTGTATGGTACACAGGTAAAGCTCATCTGTGTTGGCATACAGTGGTGTGTTGCATGTTTGTCTGATGTGTGTGTAATTATGCCTGTACCATGGCCGCAATCATATGTGTGTTACAGGGTATACATGTGTATCTAGCAGCATATATACTCTGTTACAGCATTATGCCACCTATATTAACAACTGTGCACATATGTTAGGCAGGGCTATGGCATCAATGACTAGGATGGTTTACTGGTACTACTGTAACTGTACTTTACATTCATTGCAATGGATGACATCTTTGTTCATGCATTAGCGTGATATATACCCCTGTGGCGAGGTTGTGCATTGTGTCACAAACAGTGTGCCAGGTACTGTTGTATAGTGGTTTGATATATAGAGTGTGCGAGGCACTGTTAGTCAGTTGTGGCCTGAGAACCAATATGTGGTACTGAATGTGTGTGTCCTCTGACAGACAAACGGATGGTATATATGGCAGTGAAGTGATATCTTAGTTGTTAAGGGTGTAAAGTGTGCCGCAGGACTCGCTCACACATATTGTTCATTTCTCTTTCAGCCTGATGGCCCACCAACATAACCCTTCTTACACAGCAGAGGAGGAAGCGGTGATCCAGCAAAGCCTGGTGCAGCACTACACACTGTTGTTTTTCAGAAGCAGCCAGCACCAGTGGACTGCACTGTGGCAAGATCTTGTTCGTCAGGTAAATGACATAGGCATGCATTACCGGACATATGAGCAGGAACGCCATCAATGCAGTGATTTAATTAGACATGTCCGGCGGCATGCGTCTGATATCCAGAGACAACAGCTTGCCACAGGTGGTGGGGTGGCCATTCATCCCCCCCCTCACTAGAGTGGAGGAGCTGCTCCTAAGCATGGTGGCTACTGGACAACAACAGCAACTCCCACACACATGTGTCATCATGGAGGCCGGAGCCACCCAGCATGTTCACATGGAGCGTGCAGGTAACATGCCCTATCTGTAGAATACAGTTACCTGTATTGTTAGATTATGTCTACATGAGATGTGTACTGTGTGTTTAGCAGTTGTGCTGCCTAGTGTTGTGCAATACTGATATTTGGAATATTATCTGTACACCTGTGACTGTCGACTGTTGTTCTACTGTAGTTTAGCAAACCCACAGTAGCAATGCCACAGTTGTGGCCACTGACGAACTCTCTCATATTCACATAGGTCCCTCTGGTGTGACAGCAGGTGAGTGTGGTATAACTGCAATGTTGGTAATGAAATGTGCATGTCATAGGTGAGGTGTAGGCCATGTACACATAACACACCTACGCATAATGCATGCCTTGCATGTTTGCTGTAAGATGTTTCAAAGCACAGTAATGTCAGCAGCTGCCTCAATGACATGCAATACATAGAGCATCAGACACAGTTGTGGCATCACTGTACTGCACATTGGATAGGCATAGTTGCTACAGCTGTACACAACATAACACGTTTATCATACACAGTACACCTCAACATGCTACATATGGCATTACCACACACCTGCTGTAAGGTCACACTTCAGTATCCCACATGTCATCCACACACACAAGATAAACCTCAGGGGTAGAGGCCTATCATGGGGCTGTGCAACACTCTTCAACACATAACACAGTCATGTTAGGCAATGCTCTCTATTGGGCACCCACACGCCCATGTACAAAGTGGCTGTGTAATTGTGAATGTAGCCATGGCACTGCAGTACAGGTACAGCATGCTAGGTGGTGGTCTGTTACACATAAGTAGCAGTGAGTGACCACATGATGCATGATGATGATGGCTCATGGTACTACACCCCATCCAGTTACAGTGACCACAGTACTACACATAGCAGTCATTGCCTTGCACCTCAATGTTGTGTGTGTGCAACCATATGCACCTATGCACAATATGCATAGCATGTTGTGTGTTTGCTTACATATGTCAGTATACACAATATGCATAGCAGTCGCCATCTGTACAAAGAGACACATATATGTCCTGGAATGCTATTGGGTGTATAGGTCACATGACACACATTGGGTATGTGTGGTGTTTAATGTTGCAGTCATGTAGCATGCCATGTCATGGCTGGCACCGGCATATCTGCAATATGCCCCACACTCACCATAACCACTGTACAATGGGCATATCGAGCATTTGGATTCCTGCACGTCTACATGCACCACTCATCCCATGTGTGTAGACAGCATGCATGTGCGACACCTGTGCCCAGTATTATCTGCTATGGACACAGACACTGTAATCAGACATGGAAATCTATGTGTCACACAGATAACACATGCAGCCTTGGTATGTATACCTGTGAGTGATGGTGCACAGGACTTTGCAGAGCTGATAATACTTGCACAGCAATGTTGTGTCCATGTACACATTGTGTTCCAGGGTGTAGCCAATCACTGAACAACTACACACATGCATCAAAGCCATGTATACTGTCATGGAATAGGGCCATGTACACTCGCACTGCATGGTCTTGAGCAACACATATTCTGCATGCTGACACATGTGAGGTGACTGTTTGCCTTGTGATACTGTCACCCGCCTTCACCCACTATTGAGTATGTGTTGGATTGCTGGTGTGTGTGTGTATCTGCTGTAGTGAGGAGTGTATTTGTGTGCATGTGTTCATGTGTCCATGTGTTCATGTGTTCATGTGTGCATGTGTTCATATGTGCATGTGTGCATGTGTTCATGTGTTCATGTGTGCATGTGTGCATGTGTTCATGTGTTCATGTGTGCATGTGTTCATGTGTGCATGTGTGCTAACATCATGTACAGATTGTAAAGTGTGTTTCCTGTCTTCCTCTCACAGGTGTTGA
Source organism: Protopterus annectens (assembly GCF_019279795.1). NCBI lineage: Eukaryota > Metazoa > Chordata > Ceratodontiformes > Protopteridae > Protopterus > Protopterus annectens. The sequence goes on along the minus strand of NC_056746.1, from coordinate 1,053,631,057 downwards.
GTTTGGGGTGGCTGAATGCAGCAGGGAACATGAAGTCACTGCCACAAATAGTGGAGATGATGAGACATGTATTGTGGCACAGGCAGGTTTGACAGGGTCTGTCATTGGTCTGCCAATCGACAATACACAGCGTTCAACCCCATCTATGTGCACACTCATACTGCCAATACATCCCTCATCACCAATGGCCTTAGCCGAGGGACAGCATACAGTTGACATTGACCAGGATACTGTGGTACCTATAGCACTTGCATCCCCTCACAGCAGCCATACCCAGATTCCTGGAACAGTACCACATAGGCGGATGTCCAGGGGTTCTCGGGGGAGCACCACTGGTCATATTGCCCCTAGCAGACATGCCCTCACAGGTCTTACAACCACGACTATGTTCTGGGCTGTAATGCAGGCACAGGAACGTATGGAATGGTACACCAGACAGGGACTAAGGGCGCAGAGGGCCCATTACACCGCTATCAATGACAGCATCCATGACCTTGCCGGTGCCATCCGGAATTACACTGAGTTCATTGATAGACATTGGGGGGAGACAGTAGATGCCCTCCACAATGTGTTTTCCATGAGCCAGGACTGTGCGGGATGGGTGAGACATCGACACAGACACATGCCAGCAACATCAACAGCTAGCAGTCGTCACGGATGGCCCACAGATCACAGTCACTCCTGTAGTGGCAGTACCAGCCCCAGCAATGCTGGGGCTGGCCTGTCGATTGACCGTCCTAGTAGACCACGTGCACGTGGCTCTGGCCAGTCCCAGCAGGGACATGGGTCCACTCGACATACCTCTACCTCTGATGATAGTACCCAGTCAGGGTTGGTACGCGATACTGTCCATAGCACCCCTGCCAGGCACAGGTACTGTGTCCGTGGCTGGAGACGGTGATCTGTACAGCCTGGCAGGTACAGTCTGTGGCTGTCCCATAACCTCCCATATATGGCAGCCACATGGTGGAGCTGTGTGCATGCAGACACACACACATTAACCAAACAACTAGGGCTCACAAATACACACACACATTACATCAACATTGGCCCATGCTATACTGTTGTCCCTCACACACACACATGCACACACAGACATGTCGATTGGATGGGTCAATGTCGGGCTCTGGCAAACCAATAACACACCCTGTGCATATGATGACATCTGTGCCACCTCCTGTCATCTGTAACATTGATGCAGGAACAGGCTAACATGGTGCTGATGCACAGGGTGACATTATAGCAGTGTAGCAATATTAGCAAGTTGTCAGCAGGAAAGTGTAATGATATCCTTGTAGGTATATCTGAGCAGGCATGATGCATCAAAGCTCTGATTGTCAATGCAGCATTGTTTGCACCAGTGTTAGGTCTGAGTATGTATCGTCCGGCCATGTGAAACTTGGCTGAAGTGTAGAGTGTTGCCAGCATGCGTTAGTGAGTGGACAGTACGTGTGTGATGTGTGCAGTACAGATTATCAGGTGTACATCTGTGAACATGGTGGGTGCGCACTATCTGCATGTACGTGCATAGTGGACACATGGGACGTGTGACATACCCTGTTTTACACATTGTTAACATCTCATAGTATCTCTCGATGGCCAGTATGCATTCTACTACAGATATGTACTAACATGGGTGCACATGTGTATATGACATGGGTTGACACTATGCTGTGGGTGATCCTGTTAATATCTGTCAATGTTTTGCATTCTGGTAGTATACACAACCTCAACAGCATGACTATAACCAGTCATTAGATGATGTCCTGACAACTGACACACAGTTGTAGGGAACAATGTCCTGACAACTGACACACAGTTGTAGGGAACACAGTAACAGTGGAATCCTTCCAGTACTATACTATACTATAACAGTAACCAGTGGTATTGACCGCCACCTGTTTCTAGGACCACACCTATTTGGCATATAGGCCTCTTAGGTACATGCACACAAACTAGGGATATGTCCATCCACATCTGGAAATGCATGCATTGGCCTACAATGCATTTTCTGGATGCGACACATATCCTACACAAGAGTATCATACAGACAGACACCTGTTGTCCAACACATGCTGTATTGCACTAAGCTGACTATGGCATAGTCATCCACATTTACTATACATACTATCCCAACAGTACTACATAGGTGGTAGCCCCCAACATGTATGTTGGGTACCAATGTGTACCTACAGCCACGTGTTATGTCATCTGTCCCTTGGTATCCACCTATACAGAGGTATTGTGGAGTCCCTCGGTGTATCACATAAGACATTAGGGGCCTGAATGCATATCCACAAGGCTGTTGTACACCTATAATGACTGTCCATTATTGCCAGTCGTTGTTGTGTATGAACATGTCTGACATATACCCCAGGAATGTACCCTCACTCACACTACTCTGTAGTAACTGTCATGGGTGTGTGTGGCACAGATGACCTTGGCCACAGATCACTACAGTGGCCGGCCTTGTCACATACATACATATGTGACCTACGATCTAAGAAGCAGTGGCACAATCTGTCAAAGGAAACAAATGTATTCATGTACTATGCAGGCTTCACACCTATGTACTAATTGAGGTCACATGTACATATATTTATTTGCCACACAGATACCTGATGTGTGCAATGCACATACTGTTTTAATCCTGATATGTCATAGCATAGTAAAAGCAAAATCCACACTGCATTGACCAACAGTGTCACACACACAGCAATTGCAGGTTTCAAACCCCAGCCTAACTACGTTATGATACTAGAGAAATACGCATTAACATTGTGCACTATATGCTTTACTGGGTTATTTGTTTTCTCCTGCTATATTTGTAGGATACTGACATCATCAGACTTTCCAAAGAGGAATGTACATCTTGTAATGTGTTTTCCCATTCTCCAAAAAGGGCACTCCTATCAAAGGAAATCACCCACATACACAGTCAGCAATTGCAAGATTCACACCCCTATCTAACTATGTTATGATATTAGAGAGATACGCATTACCACAATGCACTGTATGCCTTACTGGGTGGCTTGTTTCCTCCTGCTATATTTGTAGGATACTGACATCATCAGACTTTTCAAAGAGGAATGTACCTCTTTTAATGTGTTTTCCCAGTCTCCAAAAAGGCACTCCTCTCAAAGAAAATCACACACACAGTCCGCAATTGCAGGATTCAAACCCCTACCTAACTATGTTATGATAATAGAGAAATACACATTAACACAGCGCATTATATGCTTTACTTGCTCATTTGTTTTCTCCTGCTATATTTGTAGGATACTGACATCATCAGACTTTACAAAGAGGAATGTCCCTCTTGTAATGTGTTTTCCCAGTCTCCAAAAAGGGCACTCCTCTCAAAGGAAATCACACACAAACACCCCCACACAACAGACAGCAATGGCATGATTCAAACCCCTGCCTAACTATGTTGTGATACTTAAAACAAATGCATTAACACTGCATGCTATATGCACTATTGGGTGATTTGCTTTCTCCTGCTATATTTGTAGGATACTGACATCATCAGACTTTCCAAAGAGGAATGTACCTCTTGTAATGTGTTTTCCCAGTCTCCAAAAATGGCACTCCTCTCAAAGGAAATCACACACATACACAGTCAGCAATGGCAGGATTCAAACCCATACCTAACTATATTATGACACTAGAAAATTATGCATTAACACAACACGCTATATGCCTTACTGGGAGGCTTTGTTTCTCCTGCTATATTTGTAGGATGCTGACATCATCAGACTGGACATGGTAATCTGTGTACACTTTGTTTTAAACAATCCCAGGAATGAGCCATGTGGGTCAGCAGGTGTCAACAGCTTGAACAGGACCACATAATTCTTAGCTTGTGTTATCTATCTGTGGACGAATTGACATTCCTTCATATGTCAACACATATTTATGCACAGATTGTTGGTTTTGTAGATACAACATGTATCTGGGATGTTGATAAAGGGCTATTCAAAATCTATGGGAGACATGTGTAGCTCCGTTCAGTGATGTATGTCCTGGGTGGCTGCCTTGCAAACAGTCTAGCATGTTTGGGAACCATGATCTGCACATGAACATACCACAGTTGGTAGGGTTGTGTGTTTGTCAGCTTCCAATAGCTCTGTTTATAACTTCAACCATGATGGACTCCATGGCCTTGCAAATCAGACTTCATAGGCTTACTGGACTATACTTCCCATGGTGTGTTGTGCACCAACACTTGTGGGGAGAGCCATATGTTGCTGTAACACATTCAATGTTTCCAGGTCCTGTGGAGAGGGTGAGGCTCAACAGACTGTTCTGGTGCAGGGCCTGTTTGTTCTGTAGTTTATTCATGACACATATAGGGAAACAATGTAATCCAGTTGCTGCCATTCTTTCGTCTTTGGGGGGAGTTGTTCACCCATTCTACATGTGATATCTCCAGGTATGATGATAGTGACTTTTGTCAGTGGGAGGTAGGTATGTATATATATACATACTGATATACATACTGGGCCTGTCTGACAGGATGTTGGCATTGTCAGTCAGGTACAGTTGGCCCTGGCTCACGACATATATGAGTGTACATTGCTATTTATGACATAGCTGAAGGAGGTGTCATGATTCCGTCTGGACTCCTTCGCAGCTACTCTTTACAAAACACCGACAAACCTGAGCACTAATCCCTGTTATACTCTTTTACATGCTTAACACCCTACTGATCCTTTGTGATCAGTCTACAGAGTATGTCATCATAATATCCTGGCATGTCCAGGGGTCGGTTTCGTGTGTACTCTCCAGTCCAGCTGGTGAATATTGTGATTTTGACACAATGTCACAACTGCCTCATGTACACAGACCACCCTCTCCTCCTCCGAACAAACTCAGATATATGTGAGAGATGCAACTATATAGACATACAGGAGGGAGGCTGAGCTCTCTCGACCCATGACTGGCACAGTCTATCAGGTGGTGAAGGCACACCACATATCAGTCTCACATAAACCTATAGCAACAGCAATCAAATCACATTATCACACATAAACATACCCGGAGGCTCTAAATAAACTCTGCCTAAGCAGCAGTGACCTCCAAAGCAGACACACAAACAACTGCTACCCCACTACAATACCCACATATCACATAGTTCACAATATCAGTGTGCCACGCATTCACTGCCCTTTGGGCTAAGCAACACACCTAATACACTTGTAATAGATGACACTTATTGTCAGACACACTGACGTCCCACTCACCAGGCTGAACAAGGGGATGGTCACTTTGAACTGTCTGTCGGGTGCCAGGATCTGCCACATGACACATGCACTCAAGTCACTCCACAGCAAGTACAGAAATGGCTCCATCATTGTCCATGCTGGTGGGTAAAACCTCAGATGTTCCTCCCTGGACCACATGACATGATACATAGAGGAACTCTCTGATCATGTAGGCCAGGCCAGTTTGACCCTGGGCTTGTGTAGCATCTTACACTCACCAAGTATGATGTCACAGTATACAGACAAACATCACGTTTAACAGTTGGCTAACATATTGGTGTCATTCAAAGGGGATCCAGTGTCTGTCAGCCTGGGGTGACATGCTCGACATGCCATGTAGCTTCGCTATGGACAGCTTGCACCTGTCACCCTTGGACTTTCGAATACTGGCTAAGGCTCTTGCTACCACCATAGTGCCTTTTTTAAGCAGGGCTCAAAAGACAAACCCACCTCCATAGACATTACAGAGTAAATGAAACTAAGGGTAATGCTGCTCAACACCAGATGCGTTATCCTCAAATTGCGCCCACTCAGGACTCTCCTCAGTATGGAGAATAGCGATATCTGTGCACTAACAGACGCCTGGTTCAGGCTCACAAATGCACACCAGCACTACCAGGTTATGTTTTATACCATGCTTTCTGACCACAAGACTCGGAACGGACAATACAAATAGGGGGAGTATCCATATACATCACAGATACACACACCTCCAGATTAGTAGCACTGCACGAAGCATCGCAGACCATACATATGCAACTAACATTGTGCAAAACTGCCTTTCAGTTTGTTACCTGCTACAGACCACCCTCCCAAACTCAGAAACCACACTCAGCTTTCCTGGGAACAATGGAGAATATGAAGGTCTCCCCAAACACCATTATATTGGGTGACTTCAAATACCCAAACATTGGCTGGGGATACTACTCAAGCCTCAACATCCTCGCCCAACAGTCGCTACTATTTGTAAACTCATATGCTATGGCACAACCGGTTGCCACACCCACAAGAGGGGAAAACGTATTGGACCTGATCATCACCAACATGGGGACTCTATTTACCACACCAGCGATATGCCCCTCATTGGTAAGGTCAGAACATACATTTATCTCACTGGGCATCCATATCCCGTCCTCACACCCATCCTGGGTAATCTTGGTGAACTTCTCATAAGCAAACGTCTCACTTCACCAAAGCAAACTTGTATCCTTCAGAGACCATGGGACAGTGGTAAATACAGCTCAGACTGCTGAATCCTTTACATACACATTCTATGGACACCTAGTGGACTGCATGGATTGTGCTATCCCAAATAACAACAAGACTCACTCCTCCAATGGCAGGGGACCTGTCTGGTAGACCCCGACCATTAATAAGCTATACAATGACAGGAGGAAGCTACTACATGATAGAGCACAATCCCAGACAGGGAAGGCATCTGTGATCTGTACTAGCAGGCAGCTACGATCACTCATGAATTTATCTAAGGGCCGCTTCTAACGGACAATTGCACCAGACACATAGGACAATCACAAGGCCTTCTTCAGTTATGTCAGGAACCTGGGTGGACACTCACTGATATGCTGTGAGTTACTGCATACTGACTAAACATACCCCGAACCCACTGACATTGCCAACATCCTGGCAGATGTCTCCTCCCATCCCCCCTAAGGAGCAACTATCCATCCCAACAGAGTGTAACCTCCCTGACATCACAAATTAACAGGTGAGTGCTGCCCTCCCCAAAGCGGACAACACAGCATCAATGGAACCAGACGGTGTTCCGGCCTGCATCTTACACGATCTTCATGACAGACGTAACCCTCACATTAAGTCACTGTTCAATATCGGAGTTACTGCAGGATATGTACCCAAGGAATGGCATACAGTGACAGTGGTCCCACTCCACAGAGTTGGTGCCACAATGGACAACATACAATATCGCCCTATAAGCCTAACTAGCCTGTTCTGCAAAGCTATGGAGCGTATTGTCATGGGACTCATACACATAGATATCGGGAACCTACAGACACTGTGTCCTACACATTTCAGCGTTGTTGTGGGCAGATCTTGCCTCTTGAACCTGTTTGTATTCTTTAAACGGTTACCAGGTCCATCAACGTAGGGATTGTTGTCCACACAGTCTACCTGGACCTTGCAAAACCCTTCAACACAATACCCCACTTGGCCATTATGCATAGGCTCACCAGCGTCGATATGGACACATATCTCACACGATGGATTGCTACCTGGATCAGGGATAGCACCCACATGGTCAGTATTGCAGGTGCCATGTCTGACTATACACCAGTTACACGTGGCATCCCACAAGACTCAGTCCTGGGACCTCTCTTGTTCAGTATATATCTGTCTGACATACAGGCTAACACAGGAGGAATATGGCTGACCATGTTCGCAGATGACTGCAAACTGGGTGCCATAATCAACTCTCCAGCTGGCACATGCATACTCAAACAGGGTCTCATAGAGATGGATGACTGGTGCCTGAGCCATGGCCTACAGCTAAATGCCATTAGTTGCGTAGTCATCCCCTTTGGGAATAACAACATGCCCACACATTACCACATAGGTAGTAATCCATTACATACGGTAGGAGTTGTTAGGGGTTTGGGGACACGACTTGTTCATACTGTCGCCTTTGACAATCATGTTGCCAAAGTGGTTAGACAGACCTTCTATATAGCCCACCTTATCCCATATGGTTTCACAGCTAGATCAAGTGAGGTCATTGTGCCCCTATACTCATCATGACCATGCTTGGTTACAATGCCACATTTGAGATGTACCTTACCCGATACCTGCAGCAACTGTAATGGCCACAAAAGTTCCTCACCAAGCAGATCTAGGGACTCACATGGATGCCCTGCACAGTTCGGACACAGTAACTCCAGCTCTACTCAGTCGCTTACCGCCTACTCGGATATGATGTGTGCCTGTTGTTTATGGAAATACCCAACCCAGAATTACTGGACATGCTCCACCTCAGGATATCCGACTCCCTTGGAGCTACACACTCCAGGGATATATACCTCAGCACAGATGTTGATAGGACATGCTGGAGGGACAGATTCTTATCCCAGAGGCTCCACTCACTCCAGATTGTAATCCCGGTTTTGCATAGGCAGAGTCACCCACTGACCACCTACAGGAGACATCTTGACAACTGGATGGGTCATTGTATGTTTACCCCTGGGATATCTTCTGGGTCCCTGCTACACAGAGGCACACTAGACTAAATGTACATGGGCTATCTTGTGTGACCTACTATTCACAGGCACAGTGTAGTAATCTGACAGGGTTGCAAAAGCCAAAGACACTCTGGCTAGGCTTGTACATGCCCTAGGGCGAATAGCCTAATATCGACCTCTGAACCTATGATAATGTTCGGGATGCACAATGTTTATTGCTTATACTGTTTGCAGGTTTTTATCATCTTTGCTTTCCCAGTTTCTGTGAACAACTTAGGTATCTGCAGAATATATTTGATTATGACAGGGTTCCACTATATTATATATGCGTCTGTTATCATATAACTGTGTGCACAGGGTGGATTGCTGGATAGTGAGTTGTGGTTAACACATGCAACTGCCAGATATGTGTGGCCCACTGCTGTACTCAAATATGGCCTAAGTGTGTGAGCATGCCCAGTTCAGGCTTTCTGTGTTTTGTTGCCCGACATTTGTCTCATTTATTCAAGTGTGTGAGCATGCCCAGTGTGACCTTTCAGTATGTTGCTGTCTGAGGTCCACTACATTTGTTGATGTGTGTGAACATGACCAATATTAACATTTATACTGTGTGTGTTGAAAGTCAGGTTCTATTCTTACTGCAGGACTCACCTTTGTGTCATAACTCGACAGGGATTATGCTGTCCCTGCAGGGTTTCCATGAGATACTTTGCATAGACTTATCAACATTTCTTCATACAGGCCAACCACTGCAATACTGTCATGGTTTAGTGGTTCAGTGCTATGATTATAGTGCACAGTATCCTGGGTTTGAGGCCCATTACTGCTTTATATTTTCATACTGAGTAGACCAGACTGCTTAAGGGCCAGTAGAGCAAATATGAGCATGTTGGCTTTTGTTCAGCTATGCCCTACTTAGACCAGGCTTGTCTGACATTGCTTAATATTAACCAACATTGCTAGACGTTGCCCAATATTACTTAACATTCACCACAGTTGTGCTAGTTGGTGTGTGTGATTTTGTTTACATATACTACATGGTGGTAAATGCTGTTTAGCACTGCTTTATATTGCTTAACACATGGCAATTATGCCTCAGGTGGTGCTGCAGGGCTGCCTATGTTGGATGCACATACTACACTCTCTATACATGTTTGAAAGCAGGTAGTGTCAACTTAGGCATCCCTTTTACTATATGTGCGAGTCAGAGAGAGGTATCATTTCCAGAGTTCCTACTGAGCCAGTTTATGTGCTATGCGTTGCCTCTTTGCCAAGGCCAAAGCATACTGGGCATGCCTCCTTCTGCCTACTGGGGCAGGCTCAGGTTGTTCCTCCTCCGAGACACCCGCTTCCTGTGATGGCCTTGGCAATGGTGGGGGGGTTGTTTGGCCCAAGCCTATGCTGGTCTTGCTGCAGTTGTTTTCGCAGGATCATATTATGTAGCATAGCACATACCATGACAATTTGGGTACATGTAGTTGGTGAGTACTGCAAGGCTCCACCAGATGTGTCCAGGCACTGGAACCATGACTTGAGCAGCCCAAACACACGCTCGATTACATTTCGTGTTTGTGCGTGTGCCTCATTATGGCATTCCTGTTCAGCTGTGTGTGCATTTCTGATGGGTGTCATCAGCCACGGCTCCAGTGCATAGCCAGCATCCCCAACTAGGTGATCATGTGGGATGTCCCCATTGGCAAATGTCTGGTACAGCTGCATCAGATGCCAGATATGGGAATCATGGTAGCTTCCAGGGCAGCCAGCACACACATTCAGTATTATGCCCACGGCATCACACATGACCTGGCAGTTGATGGAGGGGAAGCCCTTGTGGTTAAAGTAGACCCTACCCTGCTCACCGGCTGGTGCTTTGATGCATATGTGCGTGCAGTTTATTGCACCCACTACCTCAGGGTATTCCGCTATTTGCTGGAAGAGGCGCATATTGCTGGCCAATACCTCACGGGAATTGGGGAAATATACATGATCACCAACATGTGCTGGCATGGCATCCAGGGACTGGTGCAGTACCCTGGATGCTGATGCCTGTGATATCCCCATCATATCACAAGTTGGTCTCTGGAAAATACCTGTTGCTAATATTCTTAGGCCAACACATACCTTGGTTTCCACTGGGATGGGTTCCCCTCTGTTGGTTCTGTGTGTGAGGCGTGACCTGCACAGCTCAACAATTTGCTGCAAGTGGTCTCTGTCCACTCTATAGCGCTCCACTATCTCCAGATCATGTAACCCCTGGTAGGTTACCCTAGGCCTGTACACTCTTCTCCGTCTCCTCACTGTGGGTTGTCCAGCAGCATTCGCATTGTTACCACCCTCAGCATGTTACATATGTCGCCTTATAACAGCAATGGCAGCCCCTAACATTTCTTTGTCTCAGTAAAGCTTTTTCAGTTTTCACTTTTATTAGCTTACTGCAGTGTTGCAGTGTCTCTTGAGAGAAACATAATGGACTGTTTGCAGAGTTTTAAGTGCTGGTCTGGGCTGGGCTAGTGTACTGCCTGTGTAATTGCCTGATTCTGATTGTTTTCACCTGCTAGCTCTGCTAGTACTCCCTGGTAGCTTCCTACTATTTGTTGTGCTTCCTTTTTTCTTTCTGTTTCCTTGGGGGGCAGCGCCGCGCACACAAGCGCAAGCATGCGCACAGCAGCTCACATGCACACACCCATGCTTACACGGACTAAAACTTGCTTATTCTTGTTAAAACGTGCGCACACTGGCGCAAATGTGCTTACAACTCTTTAAACAGCCTTATACATGCTTACTCCGGCTTAAACGCGTGCACTCACGCTTACACACGTGCATACTGTCTTACTCGGGTTTACGGGCATGCACAAGCACGCATACCCACTCAGCAATAAACTTTAGTGTTATCCATGGCATACACCTTCAATGTCTTGCCTTTACCTAGCCTACCTGTTGACACACCTCTTTCAATGATGTGTAAATGACAGCTGACACATGCCACTCTGCTCCAATAAGCTTCACTTCTTTCATACATACCCCCCTCATGATGTCACCTATCTTCTACTCTGTTACTCCCCTTATCCTACTCCTACACTCCACTGACTGTGCTCATTTGCTATGTAAAATTGCGATTCACTATCCTAACCCTCATTTACATAGGATTGCCTACTAATGCTTGGTTACATCTCTTAGACTGAGCTTCCTCCCTTAACAACCTCTACTCGGTGGCCATGTTGTCTTCAGCCTGACATTCACTTGCATTGTGAATTCATATTAGCATTAAAATCCACATTTGTGGATCTTCATTATTGATTTTCTGGTTTTTAGAGCACAGCGCATTTGCGCTGCACTGCGCTATGCTTAAACCCCGGAGATCGGGATGAAAAAAAAAGTTTTTTTTTTTATTTTGCATCACTTAACATTGCCAATGGCTGTATTTTTGGCCATTGGCATGGTTACAAATGTGAATGCATCCTTTTTTTGGAGCTGTCACGGCTCCGTTTTGCTATTTGCAGAACCGTACACAGTTGTCAACTGAGTACATTTCTACAAATAACACTATTCCTACTCAGACTGGTTCGGGTTTCCTGGATCGCAAATTTACCTAATTTGCATAGCTTTCGCCTGCAATTGAGGTAATTTGCATATCCAAGCCTTGTCCGTGTAGGACTCGTTTAAGGAGCACTGTTGCATGCCCCTACCGGCTGTTCCTGGATCGCTCTGCAGACATGTTGGCTGCATGGAGTCTTACTCTACTCTTAGACTCCGTGCAAGCCTTCGTGAATCCGGCCCATAGTTAATGTTGTGGAGTGATAGGCCAGTGAGTTTCCATATGAAACAGCAATTACTGAAGCAGGATGCAGCTGTAGAGAAGATGTCATAGAAATGTGTTCTGGAACTTTCTTTAGAATGAATGCAGGAAAAAAAACAAACAAAATATTTTCAGCTTTCATGTTTTTGGGTTCGATGTTGTAACATTCAAAGTTTTGACACTTCGATGTTATGATATAGACCCGTTATTAGCACAAGGAATGTTGGAAGAAAAAAGTAATTAAACAGTGGAGTGCCAAAGGGTCTGGGACCACTCCTGTATAATTCATTTGTTTGAATTAGAATATAAGGTCTAGAATGCAAGATCATTTTATATGCAAACAATATAAAAATACTTTCTGTCAAATATAGGGAAGTATCCTCATGGAACTGTAGCAGCTGGCATTGTAAGTAGGTGGTTGGCAATATGAATTTAAAGAAAAAAAATGTACATGGCTATGGGTTTTGGGGGGGGCAACATTACACATTGTCAAGGTAATGTGTTCTAAGGGAAGAGTTACTTGATTTACTAGGGATAGATAAGACATATGAAGATTGATGAAAGAAATAGATTACAGAAAGTCAATAAGACCCAAAATGTTAGAAGTCTGATAAAACAAATGAACACAGTAATTAAAACTATTAACAGAAATCCATGTGATATAACAGAAGTAAACATGATATATTTCTGTGCAGCTAAATTAATAACAGATAATGTCTTAAAACACACAGATCGATAAGGGAAAGAAAGAGAAGAAATCAAATGTCATCACTGAAGGATTGAACAGAGAAAACTATAAACCAATTAAGACAAGACATGTCACTGTTAGAAGAGGAAATGATTCAGCAAAAAATACTCAGAAAGATAGACATTATAAAATCAATGCACAGTATCAGAACAGACCAGGATTTATTGTACACTATTGCAAATAATAAACTAAAGATAGCAACAAAGACAGAAAATACAAAGAAAAAAATTACAAAATGAACAGTTCATTGATGACCCAAAAAAAAGTTTTATAGAGAACCGAGAAACAAAGAAGAATGAATAGAAACACCACAAAAGAAAAACGAAGAAGAAGAAGAAGAAATAGGCACATTTTGGAGAAATATCTATGAAGACCCTGTGGAACATAACAAAGATGCTGAATGAATAGAAGTAAAAAAAAAAAACAGTAAGACATTCAAATGTGCAGGATATGAAGTGGGATAAAATAACAGCCAGAGAAATTGAAATTAAATTAAGAAAACCTCCTAAATGGAAAACCCTCAGGCCCAGATGCAATACTTAACTTCTGATTAAAAGTATTAACATCTTTACACAAAGATTTAGACCTGGGTAAGAACTACTTGTATTTGCACCCTGAGCAGTCCCCAGCCTGGTTACCGACAGGAAAATGATGCTCCTCTTTAAGAGTGAACCTGCAAGCTATCATAAAAACTATAGACCAATAACTTGCCTTCTGAGGATGTATAAACTGTATACTGGAATTGATGCAGACAGAGTTTATAGTAATTTAGAAAAAAAAACTGAATCATGGCAAAAGATCAAAAGGGTAAGAAAAGAAAGTCATATGAACAAAGGATCATTTGTCGTTAAATAAAAATTGTTAAATAATGGAGAATTGTAAAAAAGGGAAGAATGCATGTATGGCATGGATAGATTACAATCCTAGAATTATACAGCATCCCACGTTCATGGATAAAGGAGTGCTTACAGATGTGTAAGATACACTGTACTCTGATCAATTACATTACAGTGAACATGAAACAGTGGCAAACAACTTTGCAGAAAAGTAATGATAATGGACAAATTATTATCCCAGGGGTAAAATTTCAAAGGGGGATATTCCAGGGTAACTCTTTGTCAATATTGCTCTTTTGTCTTGCCCTAATCCATTAAGATGTCTGCTTAATAGATTAGGTCATAGTTTCAATTTGGGTCCCAGAAAATAATCAAGTGTAAAGACTTCTCATCTTCCCTTTGTGGATTTCTTAAAGCTGTATAGTTAATCAGATGAGGAAATGAAAGCAGAACTGTAAATGGTTGAAACTTTCTTAGGTGATATAAGAATGTCATTTGGTCTTGATAAATATGGAAGAAGGATACCCAGACAGTTCCAACAGTAGTAGGAGCAACGGATCTCATAAAAAGAACTTACAGTCATATTTAGATATGCTACTGATACATGTAACTGAATATGAATTACAGAAGGCGTCAGTTCTAGGCAATTTTTAGGTGCTGCAAAGAACACTTTTGGCTAGAATCAAAGACTGAAATAATATTAATTTCATGAACTTTAATCATACTTTGACTTAGGAATTGGGTCCATTCATGCCATGGTGCTAAAAACCTGAAAGACTTAGAGAAATTAAAAAGGTAAGGTAGGAACTTTGACTGACAGCCATTGGGATAATGGGTCCTAATTACATGCACTCAACTCCCCAAGGGATCCTTTGCTCTCAGTGATTACAAAATTAGCTTCTCCTGAGGCTGGCTTCCCACATTTGGGGGCTCATATGGTAATAGGGCTACACTAGTGGTACCTGTATGAAGCAATTGGGGGATCAGGTGTGGAACTTTGAACAGCAGGCAGAGGACTGAGCAGCACCAGAAGGGGAAGAAGTTAAAAAAATTAACATAATAAAGTACATAGGGAAAAGGGTCCATGTATTCAAATGACAGTGTAAATTTGCTAATTCAATATTGACAAAATATGTAGGTGAAAGTGACAGCACAGGTTTTATCACATCAGTCTTAGGAACAGCACTCAAGATGACAGGTTAAATATGTTGGATGTCCTATAATCAGTGTCATCCCACTCTGTATGTCTTATTTTTGTGTTTTTATCAACTCATTTCTTTTTGGTTATTTTTACACTCTGAACATTTTGTCTTTTGAACTTCATCATACCCTTTTTTCTGAAATGTGAAGAAACCTGATTTGTGGGTTCTAAGTCTCTTCCATTCATGCTTGTTTTTGTTGGTTTAAATAGGATCTGCAGCTTAGCCATTAAGAAGGGAAATGGGAAGGCTCAATGGGTAAAATGGTCATCTGCCATCAAGGCCAGTTGTTCAAGGACATGCATGGATAGGCTGAGGTAGCACAGACTAGAAGGAATATAAGCCAGCAGCATGTTTAAAATAGCAATATAGCAGGGCTGTTTACTTTAGAAAAAACATTGACAATACCCTCAAGCCACTTACTATGAAAAATGCATTTCTGTTTATTGCAAGGTAATCATTTCTGCGGTTATAATGATTAGGTTTTGCAATGCAGCCCAAGTTATGCAGTACACCATAACAGGGATGGGGTGTCATTCATATTTTATGCCAACCACAAAACCAAAAAGAACTACTTAGTAATATAATGCGGTGACCAGAAGAACACATTATAAACCACAAAAAGAAAGTAAACTGTAAATAAAACTAAAATCATTATTAACCAATTTATTCTTATTGTCTTGAGCACTTTTCTTTTGTGGTTTGAAATCAGTTAATATTTTACTCATGGTGAGTGGCAGTGTTTGTTTGTTTATTTGTTTGCTTGTTTGTAACAGAGCAGCTTGAGTGACTAAACTAGAGTTTCCCCACTATGAATAAAAATATGAATTACTTTAAACCTACTACAGAGTATTACTATTGTATACAGTGGCAGTATAAAAAAATACCTCACTTTTTTAAAACTTGTCTGTGTTTGGCATTTCAAGCTCACTCTGATGCATGACATGCTGACACTCTATTATAGTGTGACATGGTGTCTTTTTCATGGGGGTCTTAGAAAGGTTCACTAAGTTGTTTATCCCTTCTGTGCAGGGCCATCAACATACATGTGACAAAAGTGCTTCCCAGTGGGTCTGCAGTAAGTTGGCCTAAGAACTGCCACTGTTGGTGAGAAAGCTAGCTTTTCTGCTTCCACAAGCAACCCTACCCTGCCTCTTTGTTTATATGCTACATTATTGACTGGCCAGGAAATGAGATGTGGCTTACAGAAGCAAACACACCCAGGGGCCCAAGGACAATGACACCTCTCAGTCCAGCAGCTCCTACCAGTGAAGCAGTCATTTTAAATCCTCTTCTCCACCAGGATTTGACTGAGTAGCCCACCCCATCTGTATCTCACCCACAACCTTCCCCCAATAAAGATAATTACATAGACCATCTTTATTACTTCCCCACCATATTCCAACTCCAACAAGCACCAGTGCCATAAACTGAATGTGGGTCACTCGGGTAACAGTCAAGGCTCCATTCCTCCATATATCTCATCTGCTTTTGTCTGTGCTTATAAGTCAGCAGTTATGTATCTAATTTATCCTGCACATACATATGAAGGTGATTGTATAACAGTGGCATCGGAACATCAGCAGAAGAGGCATGTTTAATGTGTATGACAAATTCATTTTTATTGAAAGTAATTATATCTGAAGGTGAAATAGCATAAAAAACAAGTGATTGTTTTAGATTTATTTTGCCACTTACCCCTCAGTGGTAGAAAAATAGTGCAATTAAGTATTTGAAGCATTTGGTAGCAGTAGTAATATATCTTTCAATGTATCTACTGAGGTCATTAGTGTGAGATACTCAGCTTTATCTCCTGCCTGGAGTGCAGTCCAAAGCAGTTCAGTGGGAGGTAAAACTTTCTCACTATTATGCTATAACGTCACACTTCCTATAGTTTGGTCTGTGTTTATTCATCAATAATGTATAATAAAGTTATATCCAGAGACTGCCTTAAGTTTGGGTGGTGGCTGTTGTGGGGGATTTAACATTTTAACATATTGGGCCTGATTCACGAAGGCTTGAACGGAGTCTAAGAGTAAAGTAAGACTCCATTCAGCCAACATGACTGCCGAGCAATCCAGGAAGAGCCGGTGGGGGCATGTAACAGGGCTCCTTAAACTAGTCCTACATGGATAGGGCTTGGATATGCAAATTACCTCAATTGCAGGTGAAAGCTATGCAAATGAGGTAAATTTGTGATCCAGGAAACCCGAACCTGTCCGAGTAGGAGTATTGTTATTTGCAGAAATGTACTCAGTTGATAAATGAGTACAGTTCTGCAAATAGCAAAACAGAGCCGTGACAGCTGCAACAAAGCATGCATTTACAGGAGGAAGCATGCCAATGGCCAAAAATACAGCCATTGGCAATGGTAAGTGATGCAAAATAGAAATAAAATAACTTTTTTTTTCATCCCGATCTCTGGGGTTTAACCGTAGAGCAGCGCCTCACAAACGCGCTGCACCCTAAAACCCAGAAAATTAATAATTAAGATCCACAAATGTGGATTTTATAGCTAAAATGAATTTACAATGCAAGTGAATGGCAGGCTGAAGACAACATGGCCACCGAGTAGAGGTTGCTAAGGGGGGAAGCTCAGTCTAAGAGATGTAACCAAGCATTAGTAGGCAATCCTATGCAAATGAGAGTTAGAATAGTGAATCACAAGTTTACATAGGAAATGAGCACAGTCAGTGGAGTGTAGGAGTAGGATAAGGGGAGTAACAGCGTAGAAGATAGGTGACATCATGAGGGGGTATGTGTGAAAGGAGCAAAGCTCATTGGAGCAAAGTGTCATGTGTCATCCGACAATTACATATTATTGAAAGAGGTGTGTCAACAGGTAGGCCAGATAAAGTCAAGAAATGAAAGGTGTATGCCGTGGATAACACCAAAGTTTCTTGCTGAGCATGCATGCACGCGTGTGCACGCCAGTAAACCCAAGTAAGACAGTGTGCGCGTGTGTAAGCGTGTGTGCGCACGTGTAAGCTTGAGTAAGCATATGTAAGGCTGTGTAAACAGTTGTAAGCGCTTTTGCGCCAGTGTGCGTGCGTTTTAACAAGAATAAGCAGGTTTTATTCTGTGTAAGCATGTGTGCGCGTGTGTTAGCTGGTGTGCGCATGTTTGCGCTTGTGTGCATGGGAGCTCCCCCCTGAGGAAACAGAAAGGAAAAAGGAAGCACACCAAATAGTAGGGAAGTTACCAGGGAGTACTAGCAGAGCTAGCAGGTAAAAACAATCAGAATCAGGCAATTACCCAGGCAGAACACTAGCCCAGCCAAGCCCAGCACTTAAAACACTGCAAACAACAGTCCATTATGTTTCTCTCAAGAGACACTGCAACACTGCAGTAAGCTAATAGAAGTGAAAACTGAAAAAGCTGTACTGAGGCAAAAAATGTTAGGGACTGCCATTGCTGTTATAAGGCGACATATGCAACATGCTGAGGGTGGTGATGATGCAAATGCTGCTGGACAACCCACAGTGAGGAGACGGAGAAGAGTGTACAGGCCCAGGGTAACCTACCAGGGGCTACATGATCTGGAGATAGTGGAGTGCTATAGAGTGGACAGAGACCTCTTGCAGCAAATTGTTGAGCTGTGCAGGCCATGGCTCACACACAGAACCAACAGAGGGGAACCCATCCCAGTGGAAACTAAGGTATGTGTTGGCCTAAGAATATTAGCAACAGGTACCTTCCAGAGACCAACTGGTGATATGATGGGAATATCACAGGCATCAGCATCCAGGGTACTGCACCAGTTCCTCTATGCCATGTCAGCACATGTCGGTGATCATGTATACTTCCTTAATTCCTGTGAGGTATTGGCCAGCAATATGCATCTCTTGCAGCAAGTAGCGGAATACCCTGAGGTAGTGGGTGCAATAGACTGCACGCACATATGCATCAAAGCACCAGCCGGTGAGCGGGGTACGGTCTACTTCAACTGCAAGGGCTTCCCCTCCATCAACTGCCAGGTCTTGTGTGATGCCCAGGGCATAATACTGAATGTGTGTGCTGGCTGCTCTGGAAGCTACCATGATTCCCATATCTGGCATTTGACGCAGCTGTACCAGACATTTGCCAGTGGGAACATCCCAGTGAGGGATGTTGGCTATGCACTGGAGCCGTGTCTGATGACACCCATCAGAAACGCACACACACCTGAACAGGAACACCATAATGAGGCACACACACAAATACGAAATGTAATCCAGCGTGTGTTTGGGCTGCTCAAGTCACAGTTCCGGTGCCTGGACACATCTGGTGAAGCCTTGCAGTACTCACCAACTACATGTACCCAAATTGTCATGGTATGTGCTATGCTACATAATATGATCCTGCAAAAACAGCTGCAGCAGGACCAGCATAGGCCCGGCCAAACAGCCACCTACCATTGCCAGGGCCATCACAGGCAGAGCATTACTCAGAGGAGAAACAACCTGAACTTGCCCCAGTAGGCAGAAGGAGGCATGCCCAGTATGCTTTGGCCTTGGCAAAGAGGCAATGCATAGCACATACACTGGCTCAGTAGGAACTCCTGAAATAATACCTCTCTGTGACCCGCACATATAGTAAAATGGATGCCTACGTTGACACTACCTGCTGTCAAACATGTATTGGGAGTGTAGTATGTGCATCTGACATAGGCAGCCCTGCATCAACACCTGAGGCATGATTGCCACATGTTAAGCAATATAAAGCAGTGCTAAACAGCATTTACCACCATGTAGTATATGTAAACCAAATTGCACACACCAACTAGTACAAATGTAGTCAATGTTGAGTAATATTGGCCAACGTCCAGCAATGATGGTTAATATTGAGCAATGTTGGACATAGCTGAACAAAAGCCAACATGCTCATAGTTGCTCTACTGGCCCTTAAGCAGTCTGGTCTGCTCAGTATGAAAATATAAGCGGTGATGGTCCTTGAACCCAGGATACTGTGTACGACAGTCATAGTACTGAACCACTAAACCATGACAGTATTGCAGTGATTCACCTGTATGAAGAAATGTTGATAAGTCTATGGAAAGTATTCCATGGAAACCCTGCAGGCACAGCATAATCCCTGTCAAGATACGACACAAAGGTGAGTCCTGCAGTAAGAATAGAACCTGACTTTCAACACACACAGTAGAAATGTTAATATTGGACATGTACACATACATCAACAAATGTAGTGGACTTCAGACAGCAACATACTGAAAGGTCACACTGGGCATGCTCACATATGAATAACTGAGACAAATGTCAGGCAACAGAACACTGACAGTCTGAACTGGGCATGCTCACACACTTAGGCCATGTTGGAGTACAGCAGTGGGCGACACATATCATACAGTTGCATGTATTAACCCAGGAACCTCTCACTATCCGGCAATCTGTCCTACGCACACACTTATATGACAACAGACACGTATATAATATAGTGGAACCCTGTCATAATCAAATATGTTCTGCAGATACCTAAGCAGTTCATAGAAAGTGGGAAAGCAAAGATGATAAAAACCTGCAAACAGTATCAGCAATAAACATTGTGCATCGTGAACATTTTCATAGGTTCAGAGGTTGATACTAGGCTATCTGCCCTAGGGCATGTTCAGGCATAGCCAGAGTGTGTTTGGCTGCTGCAACCCAGTCAAATCAGAACACTGTGCCTGTGGATAGTAGGTCACAGAAGATAGCCCATTTACATTTAGTGTATTGTGCCTCTGTCTAGCAGGGACCCAGAAGATATCCCATGGGTACACATACGATCACCCATCCACTTGTCAAGATGTCACCTGTAGGTGGTCAGTGGGTGGCTCTGCTTATGAAAAACTGGGACTACACTCTGCAGTGAGTGGAGCCTTATGGATAATAATCTGTCCTCCCAGCATGTCCTATCAACATCTGTGCTGAGGTATATGTCCCTGGAGTGTGTAGCTCCAAGGGAGTTGGATATCCTGAGGTGGAGCATGTCCATTAATTCTGGGTCAGATATTGCCTTAAACTACAGGCACACAACACATCCGTGTAGGTGGTAAGTGACTGAGTAGAGCTGGAGTTACTGTATCTGAACTGTGCAGGGCATCTGTGTGAGTCCCTACATCTGCTTGATGAGTAACATTTGTGGCCATTACAGTTGCTGCAGGTGTCAGGTAAGGTACAACCCAAATGTGGCATAGTAACCAAGAATGGTTGTGATGAGTATAGGGGCACAATGACCACACGTGATCAACATGTGAAACCATGTGGGATATGGTGGGCTATGTAAAAGTACTGTCTAACCACTTTGGAAATATGATTATCAAAGGCGAGAGTACAAACAGGTCATGTCCCCAAACCCGTAACAACTACTATCGTATGTAATGGATTACTACCTATGTGGTAATGTGTGGGCATGTTGTCATTCTCAAAGGGGATGACTATACAACTAATGGCATGTAGCCATAGGCCATGGCTCAGGCACCAGTCATCCTATCTCTGTAAGACCCTATATGAGTATCCATGTGCCAGCTGGAGAGTTGATTATGGCACCCAGTTTGCAGTCATCTGCGAACATGGGCAGCCATATACCTCCTGAGATAGCCTGTATGTCACACAAATATATACTGAACAAGAGAGGTCCCAGGACTGAGCCTTGTGGGATGCCATGTGTAACTGGTGTATAGTCAGACATGGCACCTGCAACACTGAGCATGTGGGTACTATCCCTGATCCAGGTAGCAATCCATCGTGTGAGATATGGGTCGATAGTGATGCCGGTGAGCCTATGCATAATGGCCATGTGGGGTATTGTGTTGAAGGGTTGTGCAAGGTCCAGGCAGGCTGTGTGGACAACCGTCCCAACACTGATGGACCTGGTAACTGTTTAAAGAATACAAACAGGTCCAACAGGCAAGATCTGCCCACAACAATGCTGTAATGTGTAGGACCCAGTGTCTGTAGGTTTCCCATGTCTATGTGCATGAGTCCCAATACAATACACTCCATAACTTTGCAGAACAGGCTAGTTAGCCCTATAGGCTGATATTGTCTGTGGTCTCTTATGGCAGTATTCAGTGGAGCGGGACCACTATCGCTGTACGCCATTCCGTGGGTACAAATCCTGCAGTAACCCTGATATTAAACAGTGACGTAATGTGAGGGTTACGTCTGTCATGAAGGCCATGTACAAAACAGGCTGGGGCACTGTCTGGTCCCATTGATGCTGTGTTGTCCGCTGTGGGGAGGGCAGCACTCACCTGTTTAGTCGTGATGTCAGGGAGGTTACACTCTGTTGGGATGGACAGTACCTCCTTAGGGGGGATGGGGGGAGACATCTGCATTGAACCTGTTTGCCAGGATGTCTGTGGGTTCCGGGTATGTTCAGTCAGTATGCAGTAACACACAGCATATCAGTGAGTGTCCAGCCAGGTACCTGAATTAACTGAAGAAGGCCTTGTGAGTGTCCGATGTGTCTTGTGCAATTATCCATTAGAAGCGGGCCTGACATAAATACACAAGTGATTGTAGCTGTCTGCTAGTACAGATCACAGATGCCTTCCCTGTCTGGGATTGTGCTCTATCATGTAGTAGCTTCCTCCTTTTGTTGTATAGCATATTAATGGCTGGGGTCCACCAGACAGGTCCCCTGTCATTGGAGGAGTGAGTCCAGGTGTTATATTGGATAGCATGATCCATGCAGTCCACTAGGTTCCATAGACTGTGTATGTAAAGGATTCAGCAGTCTGAGCCATACTTACCACTGACCCAGGGTCTCTGAAGGATACCACCGTGGTATGGAGAAGTGTGATGTTTGCTTTTGGGAAGTTCACCAAGATTACCCAGGATGAGTGTGGGGACGGGATATGGATGTCCAGTGAGATAAAGTATGTTCTGTCCTTACCAATGAGGGGTATAATGCAGGTGTGTAACATAGAGTCCCCATGTTGGTGATGATCATGTCCAATATGTTGTCCCCTCTTGTGGGTGTGGTGACCAGTTGTGCCATAGCATATGAGTTTACAAATTGTAGCAACTGTTGGGCGAGGGTGTTGGGGCCTGAGTACTATCTCCAGTCAATGTGTGTGTATTTGACGTCACCCAATATAATGGTGTTTGGGGAGGCCGTCATATTGTCCAGTGTTCCCTGGAAAGACGAGTGTGGTTGCTGAGTTTGTGAGTGTGGTCTGTAGCAGGCAACAAACCAAAAGGCAAATTTGCACAATGTTAGGTGCATATGTATGGTCTGTGATGCTTTGTGCAGTGCTACCAACCCGGAGGTATTTGTATCTGTGATGTATATGGATACTCCCCCTATTTGTGTTGGCCATTCCGAGTTATGTGGTCAGAAAGCATGGTACGAAATATAACCTGGTAGTGCTGGTGTGCATGTCTGAACCATGTGTCTGTTAGTGCACAGATATTGCTCTTCTCCATACTGAGGAGATTCCTGAGTGTGATCAATGTGAGGGTAATACATCTGGTGTTGAGCAGCATTACCCTCAGTGTCATGTACTCTGTAATGTCTATGGAGATGGGTCTGTCTTTTGAGCCCCACTTAAATAAGGCAGTATGGTGGCAGCAAGTGCCTTAGCCAGTATTCAAAAGTCCAAGGGTGACAGGTGCAAGCTGTCCATAGGGAAGCTACGTGGCATGTCGAGCATGTCACCCCAGGCTGAAAGACACTGTATCCCCTTTCAATAACACCAATATGTTAGCCAACTGTTAAACATGATCAGTTTGTTGGTATACTGAGACATCATACTTGGTGAGTGTAAGATGCTAGACAAGGTCAGGGTCATACTGGCCTGGGCTACATGATCAGAGAGTTCCTCTATGTATCATGTCATGTGGTCCAGGGAGGAACGTCTGAGGTTGTACGCACCAGCATGGACAATGATGGAGCCAGTCCTGGACTTGCTTTGGAGTGACCTGAGTGCATGTGTTATGTGGTGGATCCTGGCACCTGAGAGACAGCTCAAAGTGACTATTCCCTTGTTTGGCCTGGTGAGTGTGATGTCAGTGTGTCTGACATTGTCATCTATTACAAGTGTGTCAGGTGTGTTGTTTAGCCTGAAGGGCATTGACTGTGTGGCACACTGACATTGTGAACTATGTGATATGTGGGCATTGTAGTGGGGTAGCAGTTGTTTGTGTGTCTGCTTTGGAGGTCTCTGCTGCTTAGGCAGAGTGTCTGTAGAGCCTCCGTGTATGTGTATGTGTGATAATGTGGTTTAATTGCTGTCGCTATCGGTGTATATGGGACTGATATGTGGTGTGTGTGGTCACCTTCACCACCTGATATACCATGCCAGTCATGGGTCGAGGGAGCTCAGCCTCCTGTATGTCAATATTGTTGCATCTCTCACATATATCTGAGTGTGTTGGGAGGGGGAGAGGGTTGTCTGTGTACATGAGGCAGATGTGACATTGTGTCATAACCACAATATTCACTAGCTGGACTGGAGAGTACACACAAAACTGACCCCTGGACATGCCAGTATATTATGATGACATACTCATCTTTGATCACAAAGGATCAGTAGGGTGTTAAGTGTGTAAAGGAGTATAACCGAGATTAGTGCTCAGGTTTGTTGGTGTTTTGTAAAGAGTAGCTGAGAAGGAGTCCAGACTGAGAATCATGACATGTCCTTCAGCTATGTCATATATAGTAATGTACACTCATATATGTCCTGAGTCAGGACCAACTGTACCTTACTGACAATGCCGACATCCTGTCAGACAGGCCCATATATACATACCCACCTCCCACTGACGATAGTCCCTGACATCATACCAGGAGATATTACGTGTAGAATGGCTGACCAGCTCCCCCCAAAGCCAAAAGCATGGCAGCAATTGTATTGCAATGTTTCCCAATATGTGTCATGCATGCAGTACAGAACAAACAGACCCTGCATCTGAACAGTCTGTCGAGCCTCACCCACTCCACAGCATCTGGAACCATTTAATGTGTTACAGCAACATATGGCACTCCCCACAAGTGTGGGTGCACAACACAACATGTGAAGTATAGTCCAGTAAGCCTATAAAGTCTGATCTGCAAGGCCATGGAGTGCATCATGGCTGAAGTCATAAACAGAGCTATTGGAAGCTGTCAAACACACAACCCTACCAACTGTGGTATGTTCATGTGCAGATTATGGTTCCCAAACATGCTACACTGTTTGCAAGGCAGCCACCCAGGACATACATCACTGAACAGAGCTACACATGTCCCACATAAACTTTGCATAGGTCTTCATCAACATCTGTGCATAGATATGTGTTGACATATGAAGGGATGTCAGTGTGTCCACAGATAGATCACACAAGGTGTGACTTACAGGGTCCTGTTCAAGCTGTTGATACCTGCCGACCCACATGGATCATTCCTGGGATTGCATAAAAGAAAGTGCACACACATTCCCATGTCCAGTCTGATGATGTCAGCATCCTACAAATATACCAGGAGAACTGAAACCACCCAGTAAAGCATATAGCATGCCGTATTAATGTGTATCTCTCTAGTATCGTAACATAGGTAGGAGTTTAAATCCTGTAAGCGCTGAAAGTGTGTGAGGTGGTGTATGTGTGTGATTTCCTTTGAGAGGAGTAGCCTTTTTGGAGACTGGGAATACACATTAAAAGAGGCACATCCCTCTTTGGAATGTCTGATGATGTCAGCATCCTACAAATATATCAGGTGAACAGAAAGCACCCACTAAAGCATATAGCGTGCTGTGTTATTGCGTATCTCTTAACATAGTTAGGTAGGGGTTTGAATCCTGCAAGTGCTGACAATGTGTGTGTATGATTTCTTTAGAGAGGAGTAGCCTTTTTTGGAGACTGGGAAAACACATTAAAAGAGGCACATCCCTCTTTGGAATGTCTGATGATGTCAGCATCCTACAAATATATCAGGTGAACAAAGACCACCCACTAAAGCATATAGTGCGCAGTGTTAATGCATATTTTTTTAGTATGATGAAATAGTTAGATAGTGGTTTGAATCCTGCAAGCACTGACAGTGTGTGTGTGTGTGTGATTTCCTTTGAGAGGAGTAGCCTTTTTGGAGACTGGGAAAACAGAATAAAAGAGGTACATCCCTCTTTGGAATGTCTGATGATGTCAGCATCCTACAAATATATCAGGAGAATAAAAACCACTCACAAAATCATATAGCGCTCCATGTTAATATATCTCCCTCTAGTCTCATAACATAGTGAGGTAGGAGTTTGAATCCTGCAAATGCTGTGTGTGCGTGCCAGAGGTGGTCTATGTAGTGTGGGTTTTGCTTTTACTATGGTATGACAAATGATTAAAACAGTATGTGCACTGCACACATCGGGTATCTGCATGGCAAATGAATATGTGTACATGTGACCTCAATCAGTACATAGGTGTGAAGCCTGCATACTACATGAATACATTTGTTTCCTTCGACAGATTGTGCCACTGCTTCTCAGATCATAGGTCACATATGTATGTATGCGACAAACCCGGCCATTGTAGTGATCCGTGGCCAAGGTCATCTGTGCCACACACACCCATGACATGTACTATAGAGTACTGTGAGTGAGGGTAATTGCCTGGGGTATATATCACACATGTTCATACACAACAACGACTGGCAGTAATGGACAGTCAATATAGGTGTGAAACAGCCCTGTGGATATGCATGCAGGCCCCTAATGTGTTATGTGAAACACCAATGGACTCCACAATACCTACGGATATGTGGATACCAAGGGACATATGACATAACACGTGTCTGTCTGTACACATTGGTACCCAACATACATGTTGAGGGCTACCACCTATGTGGTACTGTTGGGATAGTATGTCTAGTAAATGTGGGTGACTATGCCATAGTCGGCTTATGACTATACAGCATGTATTGGACAACAGGTATCTGTTTGTATGATACCCTTGTGTAGGATATGCGTCCCATCCAGGGAATGCAGTGTAGGCCAATGCATGCATTTCCAGATGTGGATGGACATATCCCTAGTGTGTTTGCATGTACCTAAGAGGGCTATATGCCACACAGGTGTGTTCCCAGGAACGTATGGGGGTCAATACCAATGGTTACTGTTATAGTATAGTACCGGAAGGATCCAACTGTTACTGAGTTCCCTACAACTGTGTGTCATTTGTCAGGGCATCATCTAATGATTGGTTATAATCATGCTGTTGAGGTGGTGTATACCACCAGACTGCAGCTCATTGACAGATATCAGCAGTATTACCCACAGCATAGTGTCAACCCATGTCATGCACACATGTGTACCCATGTTAGTACATATCTGTAGTAGAATGCATACTGGCCATCGAAAGATACCATGAGATGTTAACAATGTGTACAACAGGGTGTGTCGCATATCCCACATGTCCACTATGCACATACATGCAGACAGTGTGCACACACCATGTTCACAGATGTACACCTGCTAATTTGTAATGCACACATCACACAAATACTGTCCACTCACTAACACATGCTGGCAACACTGTACACTTCAGCCAAGTGGCACATGGGTGGACAATACATACTCAGACCTAACACTGGTGTAAACAATGCTACAATGACTATCAGAGCTGTGATGCATTATGCCTGCTCAGATATACCTACAAGGATATCAGTACACTTTCCTGTTGGCAACTTGCTACTATTGCCACACTGCTATAATGCAACCCTGTGCATCAGAACCATGTAGCCTATTCCTGCATCAATGTGACAGATGACAGGAGGTGGCACAGGTGTCATCATATGCACAGGGTGTGTTGTTGGTTTGCCAGAGCCCGACATTGACCCATCCAATCGACATGTCTGTGTGTTTGTGAGGGACAACAGTACAGCATGGGCCAATGTTGATGTAATGTGTGTGTGTATGTGTGAGCCCCAGTTGTTTGGTTAATATGTGTGTGTCTGCATGCACACAACTCTACCATGTGGCTGCCATATACGGGCGGTTGTAGGACAGCAACAGACTGTACCTGCTAGGCCGTACAGATCACTGTTTCTGGCCACAGACATGGTACCTGTGCCTGGCAGGGGTGCTACGGGCAGTATCAGGTACCAACCCTGACTGGGTGCTATCATCAGAGGCAGAGGTATGATGACTGGACCCATGACCCTGCTGGGACTGGCCAGTGCCACGTACATGTGGTCTAGTAGGACGGTCAATGGACAGGCCACTACGGGAGTGGCTGTGATCTGTGGTCTGTCTGCGACGACTGCCAGCTGATGCTGTTGCTGGCATACGTCCGCGTCGGCTTCCCATCCATCCCACATGGTCCTGGCTCATGGCTAACACATTGACATCTAATGTCTCCCTCCAACGGCTATCAATGACCTCAGTGTAATTCCGGATGGCACCGGCAAGGTCATGGATGCTGTCATTGATAGCAGTGTAATGGGCCCTCTGCGCCCTTAGTCCCTATCGGGTGTACCGTTCCATACATGCCTGTGCCTGCATTACAGCCCAGAACATACTGGAGGTTGTAATACCTCTGGGGGCACATCTGCCAGGGGCAATATGACCAGTGGTGCTCCCACAAGAACCCCTGGACATCTGCCTATGTGGTACTGTTCCAGTAATCCGGCTATGGCTGCTGTGGGGGAATGCATGTGCCATGGGTACCACACTCTCCTGGTCAATGCCGACTGTATGCTGTCCCTCAGCTAAGGCCATTGGTGATGAGGGATGTATTGGCAGTATGAGTGTGCACATAGATGAGGTTGAACGCTGTGTACTGTTGATTGGTGGACCAACAACAGACCCTGACAGACCTTCCTGTATCACAATACATGTCTCATAATCTCCACTATTAGTGGCAGTGACATCAGGTTCCCTGCTGCATTCAGACACCCCTAACTCAGCACCTGTGGAAGGAAGACAGGAAACACACTTCACAATCTGTACATGATGTTAGCACACATGAACACATGCACACATGAACACATGCACACATGCACACATGAGCACATGCACACATCCACACATCCACACATGCATACATTAACACATGCAGACATGAACACATGAACACATGCACACATGAGCACATGCACACATGAACACATGCAGACATGAACACATGCACACATGCACACATGAGCACATGCTCACATGCACACATGCACACATGCACACATGCACACAAATACACTGCTCACCACAGCACATACACACACACACACCAGCAATCCAACACATACACAATAGTGGTTGAAGGTGGGTGACAGTATCACAGGGAAACAGTCACCTCATGCGTGTCAGCATGCATAATATGTGTTGCTCAAGACCATGCAGTGCAAGTGTTGACGGCCCTATTTAATGACATTATACATGGCTGTGATGCATGTGTGTAGTTGTTCAGTGATTGTCTACACCCTGGAACACAATGTGTACATGGACACAACATTGCTGTGCAAGTATTATCGGCTCTGCAATGTCCTGTGCACCATCACTCAATGGTATACATACCATGGCTTCATGTGTTATCTGTGTGACACATAGATTGCCATGTCTGCTTACAGTGTCTGTGTCCATAGCGAATAATAGTGGGCACAGGTGTAGCAAATGCATGCAATGTATAGACATGGGATGAGTGGTGCATGTAGATGTGAAGAAATCCCAATGCTCGACATGGCCATTGTACAGTGGTTATGGTGAGTGTGGGACATATTGCAGATATGTCGGTGCCAGCCATGACATGGCATTATACATGACTGCAACATTAAACACCACACATACCCAATATGTGTTATGTGACCTATACACCCAATAGCATTCCAGGAAATATTTGTGACTCTTTGTACAGATGGCGACAGCTGTGCACATTATGTATACTGGCATATGTAAGCACACACACAACATGCTATACATATTGTGTATAGGTGCATATGTTTGCACACACACAACAATGAGGTGCAAAGCAAAGACTGCTATGTGTAGTACTGTGGTCACTCTAACTGGATGGGGTGTACTACCATGTGCCATCATCATCATCATCATGCATCTTGTGGTCACTCACGGCTACTACTGTGTGACAGACCACTGCCTAGCATGCTGTACCTGAACTGCAGTGCCATGGCTACGTTCACTATTACACAGCCACTTTGTACATGGGTGTATGAGGTGCCCAATAGGGAGCATTGCCTAACATGACTGTGTTATGTGTTGAAGAGTGTTGCACAGCCCCATGATAGGTGTCTACCCCTGAGGTACATCATGTGTGTGCGGATGACATGTGGGATACTGAGGAGTGACCTTACAGCAAGTATGTGGTTACGCCATATGTAGCATGTCTTTGTGTACTGCGTATGATAAATGTATTATGTTGTGTACAGGTGTTGCAACTATGCCTCTCCAATGTGCAGTATGGGGTTGCCACAACTGTGTCTTATGCTCTGTGTATTGCATGTCAGTGAGGCAGCTACTGACATTACTGAGCTGTGCAACGTCTTACAGCAAACATGCATGGCATGCATTATGCATAGGTGTGTTACGTGTACATGGCCAACACCTCACCTATGACATGCATATTTCATTACCAACATTGCAGTTATAACACACTCACCAGCATGGATCAGCTGCCATGCTGTCACACCAGAGGGACCTATGAGAATATGAGAGAGTTAGTCAGTGGCCACAACTGTGGCATTGCTACAGTGGGTATGCTAAACTGCAGTATAACAACAGTCAACAGTCACAGGTGTAGAGATATTATTTGAAATATCAGTATTGCACAACACTAGGCAGCAGAACTGCTAGACACAAAGTACACATCTCATGTAGACATAATCTAACAATACAGTTAACTGTCATCTACAGATAGGGCATGTTACCTGCTTGCTCCGGGTGGATGTGCTGGGTGGCTCCGGCCTCCATGACAACACATGTCAGAGGTTGATGTTGCTGTTGTCCAGGAGCCACCATGCTTAGGAGCAGCTCCTCCACTCTGGTGAGTGGGGATGAATGGCCACCCCACCACCTGTGGCATGCTGTTGTCTTTGGATATCAGATGCACGCCGCCGGACATGTCTAATTAAATCACTGCAGTGATGGTGTATCTGCTCATTTGTCCGGTTATGCATGCCTATGTCATTTACCCGATGAACAAGTTCCTGCCACAGTGCAGTCCACTCCTGCTGGTGCTGGCTGCTTCTGGAGTACAGCATTGTGTACTGCTGCAATAGGCTTTGTAGTATCACCTCTTCCTCATCCGCTGTGTATGATGGATTGCGTTAGTGGGCCATCTGGCTGAAAAAGATATGAACAATATGTGTGAGTGAGTCCTGTGGCACACTTTACACCTTTAACCACAGATATCACTTTACTGACATATATACCATCCTATTGTCTGTCAGAGGTTTCACACATTCAATACCACTTATTGGTTCTCAGGCCAAAACTAACTAACAGTGCCTGGCACACTCTATATATCACACCACTATACAACAGTACCTGGCACACTGTTTGGGACACATTGCACAACCTCAAGACAGGGGTGTATATCACAACAATGCACAGAGATGTCATCCATTGCAATGGATGTAAAGTACAGGTACAGTAGTACCAGTCAACCACCCTAGTCATTGATGCCATAGCCCTGCCTAACAGATGTGTACAGTTGTTACTATAGGTGGCATACTGCTGTAACAGAGTATATATGTTGCTGGATACACATGTATACCCTGTAACACACATATGATTGCAGCCATTGTACAGGCATGATTACACACAGATCAGACAAACATACAACACACCACTGTATGCCAACACAGATGAGCATTACCTGTGTACCATACAGTACTGTGTGCCACTACTTACACACCCTTATGCCTGAGTTTTGTCCTCTGTGCAGACTACAGGAAACACAGATGACAGTGTTTCTAAGCAATGTGAACACACACCATACTGTGCTGTTTAGGCCTACAGCTTCTGTTTAGTACTACAGTTCATATGGGAGTTGGATTCACCAGCAGTACCACTCACTAAGCATACATGTATTGCTTTAGCCTACAATGAGACACCACATTCGTCAACAAGGAACTATGTCACATCATATGCCGTGCTACTATGTCTGCCTAACAGTGCATTACACATCATTTGCTGTCCTCACAGCTAGGATAGACACTACCATGTCAGATACAACTTCACACTAAGCTATCACACCTTTACAGACCTTGCACACATTCAGCGTTACACTTATTCAACCTCACATAGCAGGTATTGCATTGAGTATATGTGTGAGTGCATAGTGTCATAGGTAGGTAATATGCTGTTGGCCCTAGGGCCTACGGCAGCCTAGCCATATGCTACCCTGGCCTTTGACGCACATGTACTTTGATTTCACTTGCCTCTGCCAACCAGAACCACAGAGGTGTTTCCTGGGGTGTATTACCAATCTCCCACACAATCATCAGGGGTATTTATGACAACTGCTAAAGAGGAGCCTTGTTTGCTATTGCTAGGTGGTCTATTCCGGTGTATGGCATATCTCTGAGATGGGAACATATCCCTCCAGCATGTGCTGTTTAGTGAGCTGACAAGGTTTAGGGCCCCAGAGCGTGTATCCCGGAGGGATTATGATATGTTGCCATGGTGGTTGTCACCCAGCTATGGGTGTGACATACCTCTGTATGTCCGGCAGAGGTCAACTCTGTGTGGTCAGTATGCAATACAGTGTAGATGTGGTTTTGTGAGTCAGTCTGCATAGGGCACCTGTTTGCGGCCAGTATTACCCTTTGGGAGGTATGTCTGTGGTCTTTTCACCTGGTGTAGTTGTTATGTGAGGTACACACCACACAGGGGATTGTGATGGGTAGACGGGAACACTGCCCTATATTTCTATAGATGACACACCTGTTGTCATGACACATAACACACAGACTGATTACAGGTGTAGTGTGGCACTGTCTTCATCAATGCGGTGGCTACTGTCCACCTGTGTCCCATGTTCCCTTATCACACCTTCACTGTTAGGTAGATCTTTACCTATGTGGTAGTTAATGGGTACAGTGTTTTGGAAAGGAGGAATGGCACTGCAGTATCAACACTTGTCTACAGTCCATGCCTTGGTCACCACACACCTGTTGCAGTACATATGACCCCGTGTCACTCTGTCTCTCTCTCTCTCTCTGTATGGCTATATATATATATATATATATATATATATATATATATATATATATATATATATATATATATATATATATGCATATCTATACACATACATGTACATATCCATTGCTGTACACATGGATGTACATATAGGCACATGTACAGTCCACCTTTTGTGGTTGGGATATCACTTATGCAACAGTTGAGGGATGTACAGTTATGTGATTATATTGCACAGTGTTGTGCAGAATGCATGTGGTGTCCTCAGCCCATGTAGCATTAGCAGGCCTCACTGGCTGTAACACAGCAGATCTGACAAATCAGTCCCACAGCACTTAACCACCACATGACATATAGTAGCACTGCATGCTGTTTTCTAGGCCACACACTATGACCTACATAGATATATGCACATATCAACCTTCAATGACAGATATCTGTACACCCTTCACTAACAGTTGCAGTATATCCCTTGCCCTATGCACATGTGCGGATACAGATAGATACATACTGCTGTCACACATGGATGATTTGCAGTGTGTAGAGTACTCTTCAGGAACATCTACTACATGCCAACACATACATGTGAGTTACATACCTTACCTTTGTATTTCCCTGCTCCGTGTGTTACAGTTTTGTAGGTTTTTATTTATTTATTTTTTTTTGGTTGTTTGTTTTGGGTTTTCCCCCTCTATTTCGGTTTATGTCTCAGTTTCTCTCTCTGTTGTGTCTCTGTCTATGTCTGTGTCCGTGTCTCTCTCTCTCTCTCTCTATCTCCCAGCACCTGCAATGATAGAATTGCATGTGTGGACTGCAGGTACAGCCTGCTTTTCTAGGTATCTGCACTAGTGCATGTGACAGCCTCTGCACCAGTTGCTGCCCACCATTCAGTAATTGCATGCAGCCTGCTGTGTGGTGATTGCATTACTCACTGTGATTGCAGCCCATTTCTATAAAATGCTAGGTTAGGTAGGCATAGCCCTTTCAGCTGCCCAAGGTGGGGTCCATGCTTGTTTGCTCTGGACACTGTTGTGTCAGTCAGAAGCTTGATATATGTCTCTTATCTGAAGCTAGGGTTGTAGCCAGTTATATGCATGTTGTACTCAAACCTAAATGTTGCTGCTTCCAGTACACACTTCTCAGTGTAGACATGTACTCACCCCTCCAAATGCTAACACAGGATACATGGGAGTATGTACTTTATTTCTGACTTACACAATTAACTGCCATACAAATGTGGTTATTGCACTGTATTCCTGTGGCCAGTATTTATCCTGGTCTGATAATGTGTGGTGTTTGTAAGGTGCTACTGTAACATTATTCCCTGCTAGGATGGCTGGTTCTCCTTTCACAGTCATGTCATGCAATTCCACAACAACTGCTGGTAAAGACCCACAGAACAGGATTTGTGTTATACCATTCCAGATTTCCATTTCCTCATTGTAATGCATGATTTATTTATTTCAGAACCAAGCTATTTGTACATCTTCTGTGGCTTAGTGGTAGTTCATGCAGTCTATTGTGTCAATGGTCTGGGGTTCGAGTCTGCTAGAGGTTTTTTCTTTTGCTGCTCAGCAGAACAAGGGCCCTGCCATAGAGTGACTAAGGCACTTTTAAGCAGTTGTAAATGGGTTTATGCGGGTTTGCTCAATGCTTAATGATGCTTAGCTAAGCGCACACATGCTCACACTCGCTTAAACCCACTTACTACTCCTTAAAAGTGCGTACTCCCGCTAACCCCCACGCTAATTTTTTTTAAAGAAAATAAAATGGGAAGATAGGAAAGTGGTGAAAAAGGGGGCACAAAGGGGGACAGACAGTATGTAAACAAGCTTGGGATGTGCACGACAGGTGTAGGGAAGGTCCATAGCTGCCCATTTCTTTACCAGCAACAATTGCGCATATGCAATAAATTTGGAGTGATATTTGAAACCTTCCACCCCTGGGAGTGGGGTGAGGACAACAAAGTATGTTGTACTTCCAGTTATAATTATCAGTTTACATGTCCAATGGACATGTGTGCGAAATGGCAGCTATGTATGGGGTGTAATTTTTTTGTGGGTACAGATTGCCCATTTTCTTTTTTTTTTTTTTCAGGTGAGAGAGGGAAGTGAGGTAGAGGAAGTCGGTATGTCCAGGGAGGTAGGTTGGGGAGATAAACAGACAAGACAGACAAGATGCATACAGGGGCGGTGTATGACACATGGGGTGGGTGAACACAATTGACGGGGTCGGATGTTAGGAAATCGCAAGCCCATGAGCCCACAGATGGTAACAGTGGAACTGAGATCCCCACCCATGGGCAGTCACCACTGCACCTTCACAGCCCCGAGGGTGGCTGTGCTGGGAGCTGTGTAGGATGGGCAGGCTCACCTGTGAGATGTTTCACTCTCGCCTCAAGCTGGCATAGGGGATCAGCGACTGAACGCTGGATCTTCCTATGCACCACAACCCGGACCATTCGAAGGGTGACTGGTGGCCCTTCTCCTCCCACGCTTGCACAGGGGGGACGAGCCCCATCCCCATCCCCTGCAGTGCTTCCACCTGAAGGTGGCACAGGACCAACAGAGGAGGGGAGCCCAGGCTGGGCACCAGACCTGCTGGTGCCAGGTGCACTCGCCAGCTGAGGAGGGACAGGTGGGTCTGCTGGGACCGGCCTTCCCATACATTCTGTGATTAGGTGTGTTTAATTACAACATAAACAACAGCAGTCCAGATTAGTTGTAACAGCATGCAGTAATATTCCCATTAACCCAACACACCAAGGTTCCAACAGTGGAACAGCAAGCATAACACATGCATATATTGAACCACAGTGGATATTCCAACAGCATGCAGGGATGTTTGGTAGCAACAGGCCACCATGATTGTGGTGTTTAAACAGGGCACATGCATCAACGTGAATGCAAATATTTATAGAACAATAGGACATATGTCCCAACAAATTTTAAGATTACACATACCCATTGAGGTGTGGAATTGCATGGTTTATGCACATACAGTAGGGTGTAGAAAGAAAACCTCGGATAACAACTTATAATTACCTTGTAGTCTACACTACATTCCTAGTGACTGCAGGTGTCTATCCCCTACATGTATTATTACACTTGCCACCATACATTAGGTTGTGTAATCGGTTTGGCTAGTCCAATATATGCCTGACCTATATCTGACATACTAACTGTCCAGGATGCAGATGTTACTGCTACATATTTCTTGATTGCATTTCTATTTCTTTATCTACATATCTGGGATGTTTTCACATGACATTTTCACTTCAATTTGTACAGAACCCTGCATTTCTTGACACACACACTCACATTTCTGGGGATAAACTAACATGCTGCATGTGTGCCAGATTTACTTATGCATGCCAGCCAGTAACTGACTGTTGCGGACTGTATATATGCTTCACAGCTACTAGCACTTCCATCACCCACTTTATATGGGACTGCACAACTCACTTTTTCAAACAGTACTATTTGTATAATGCAAGGGTACAACAATATTTCAAACTCTGTGACACAGACACACTCCGGGTTTTAGACCTTTATTAATGGCATTACACACTTTTCCACAAGCTCACTCCTTTGTTTGTTTTAACGGTGCATATGGCAGACATGTTCAAGACATATTATACCTTTATTAATAGGGTAGAACACTCTTTTTTCAGGCTCACTCACTTATTTTATAAGACAGTGCCTGCAGAGATAGTATTCCAGACATATGTTACCTTTCTTAATCGGTTACTACACTCTTTTTCTGCCTTTCTGACATTTATATCTGACAGTACATGCAGAGGACTTATGCAGGCAATTTTATGGCTGTATTATTGGA
Source organism: Protopterus annectens (assembly GCF_019279795.1). NCBI lineage: Eukaryota > Metazoa > Chordata > Ceratodontiformes > Protopteridae > Protopterus > Protopterus annectens. Next base: position 1,053,594,059 of record NC_056746.1, on the reverse strand, counting down.
CTATAACACTTTCTTTTATGCTCTCTCCCATATTTTATATAACAATACATGCAGAATAATCACTAACCTGCCTGGTGACGCAGCCTTAGCAGCCTATCAGCATAGGCTTGCTGATTCACAGCATGGTCACCTGCAGCTGTAAAGTAAATGAAGGGATATTGAGACATACCTATCCGTTATACATACTTAATTATCAATTCTTACATACTGCATTCCATGGCTACATACTCAGTTGTGGGGCATTCTGCATCCCACGGGCCTTCTGTATCCATTGGTTCAAGCGGTCCTGCTTCCGTCTCTTCATGTCTGCATGGTGGTGACGGACCTGCTCACCAGTCCAAGGAACACCTGTGGCACTGGTGAGGTCATGAGCTAACCAGTTCCAAGCCTCTGCCTTGTACTCTGTCCCTTGGAACTGGCCCTGCAGGAATCTTGACTCATGATGGTGGACAAGGAGCCAAACCATGTATTTCGACTCCTTGATGCCCCAATGTTGCGCTCAGAAGCATGTTCCCTCTCTGACACCAGCCATTCTAACTGCAGATGTGAGCTACAATCAGTTATGGTGTGTATTCCCGCCTATGGGGCTTAAATATACCGCATTTCCCGCACTTTTTTGTGATTGACCGTTTTTTTTTTAAATTCTCGGCTGACTGGAGACCTGCTTAGTAATGGTTAAACTACCATTATTATATGTCTGTTAGTTATCATGGGTTAGTGGTTCTGTACTTTGCTTGTGATGCACAGAGTCCTGGGTTCAAACCTTGTCATTCATTTTATTTTCATACTGTCCAGACAGGCTAGGGGGTGTGGCTGCATTTAAGCAATTTTGCTCTACGTTGCTCCTCGGTGCCCTACGGTGCCCTGGTTGGCGCGGCACGCACGTCCACGCAAACAGATTGCGCTGGTTAAAGTGCTATTTTGCTATGGGCACCTCTATTGCTCTGGGTTAACCATTACTAAACTATGGGCAACTCTATTGCACTGGGTGAAGCGTTGCTTAGCTGCAGGCAATTATATATCAGGATCATTTAAAATATTTATTTTGTTCACTGATACATTGGCCATTTCACTGCATTTTACTACTATTTACACATATTTTTGTCTGGTATTATTTTATATACTGATTTAAAAATAAATACGAATGGGAATGGTGGGACTCAAACCACAAATGCCTCTTCTTTGTGCAAACGCTCTACCATTATGCTATTGCTATTTGGTGTGATTTGCATAAACATTCTTTCTTATGCTCTTCCATGTCAGAATTGCTAACTCTAGCTAAGCAATGGGCACACCTGTGCACACACGCGCAAATACGGGCAGCTATTTCGGGTATTTAAAAAAATAAAATTTACTTTTTACTTTTTATAACTGTGATGGGGGTTTACAATGTCAGGGAGTGTGGTGTTGGGTGCAAGGACATTTGAGCGGACTCGCTCTTGTGTATTTGCTTTTACTTTTCAATCACTTGCAGGGGCGTGGACATTTAGACTGCTCGGCAGTCGGACACACCCCCTGCTTTCTTATACGGTCCGTGTACGAATTACGGTTGGGTCAGTGTGCCCTCATGCATATTCATGGCACGCTGACATCATACCGTTCAACTACAGCCTCCGAGTAAGACTTATTAAGTCTTACACTGAGGATTTGTGAATCCGTGGGATTGTTGTTTCTTTCTGTTTACTATCTGTATTTCTTAAGACATAAAATATATCAGTGATTTGAATGTTGGATCAGGGTACAGCTGAACACCTGCACACGCTAACTGTTTCTACCTTAGACTCTGGCCAATGACTGCTCTGGTGTTTCCAATATGTCATCCCCTACTTTACTGCCCACATTGCTTTTAACAAATCATGCTGTTGCTAGTCTGATTTGTAATTTTAATGATGCTACAAGAAAGGTAGAATGATGTATGCTATGAACAATGTCATTCATTCATTCGGTCATTCTCTAACACCCAGGAGCTGAAACCTACACCAACGAGCAGCAGGTGTCAAACACGGAGTTACTTCTGTATAGGATGACAGTCTACTGCAGGACACAAGAACACATTCAAACACACATAGACCTACAGGTAATACAAAAGAGCACCAGTTTATATAGCTGCATGTCTTTTGGATGTGGGAAGAAACCACTGCACCTGGCACAAATGAACACAGGAAGGACACATAGACTCTACAGAGTTGGTATCTTAGCCTGGAACTCAACCAAACCAAAGAGCAGAGGACTTTGAGGCAGCAACACTAACCTCTGCAACACTGTACTACCACTTATGTTGCAAAATGTACAACATTCAGACTACTATTTTTTGCAACCTTTTTTATTAATTTCTTAAGCTGATAAGATTAGTAGACACAATTGTCTCTCCCTAAATGGTTGGGAGCTGTCATCTAGTTCAGTGACTTTCTCAAAGTTATAGTGGGGAGGTACAGCAAGTAGCCTGTCAACATATTAAACCTTCTGTGCTGTACCAGCATGTTTCTTGAATCTGTTGCATATTCCATTACATATGAAAATGTTTTTCTTACAACTCCCAAAGAGGAAATTAGATCTTAAGTGCGCAATCACTTTTATAGTAGTACACAAATTCTAAACTTTTATATAACCTGCTGTCAAAACAAGAGTTTAATTTATCTTCATAATCTGCATCCAAGGATTTGGCACTAGCAGATGCTTTTTTCTGATAAATGTGAAGGCAAAATACAAATCCTGGAAAGCTGTGTAGTAATCAGCTGTGTTTCCATGCCAACTGTCAGAGAAAGAAACATACGAATATTACAATTCTGCTCTCCAGCACTGTTGGTAGAGCTGTATTTATTTAATAAAATTCAAGTTATACCAGATCTGAGATATCCAGTTCCCATGTACAGCAATATTAATTGCACTAACTTATGAAACTAAACTTCTCTAAAATGATAACATGTTAGATATGTGTGTTCACCTATGTACACATCTGACATGCTGTATAAACATTATTTACTTATTGGTGCATTTCTCTCTTTTCCCCATCTTTGGTCATCAAGTCTTCTCACTTGGTGCTCAGTTTTTATTATCCCAGAGATGAGAACCCTGCAGTTAACTTGTTTCCCTAAGGGCACATGTCAAGAAACGGGAGTGGTGCTATTACCCAAGTGAGGGATCTGATGTTTCTCTTAATTTCAAAACATTCCTACTGTGCATATCTACAACAATATCAAGGAAGGCATGCAACTGAACATAGAGAGTGGTGTCAATCACTATCTCAAGTGATGCAGCCCTCTGAAGGCACTTTCTTCGTTGTAGCAAGTATCTCCTCACAACCTCCAGTCCCCACTGGGTATTTTAGCTATAGGGTATGGAGATTGCGCATATGCCACCTACCAGCAGCTCTCCCAGCATCCAGGCCATTAACTGAGCTCAGAATACCTGGTCATAGCCATGGTTTTTATAGGTTCATAGGTTCATAGGTTCATAGGCGAATACTAGGTAAACTGCCCTGAAGAGCCATTTTAAACCTAGCCAACAACCTGAAGCAAGACTCAAACCCTGTACTTTGTGACTATGAAGTGAAGAGCTTAAACATTATGCCAATCCCACCCATAATGATACAACAGTAAGAAAATATCTGTCTTTAATTCATTCCTGCCAGTACAGCTCTTTTGATTGTGTACCTTTAACTCCCAGTGGGTGTGGCCTAATCACCCTACAGTTCTAACAAACGCTCATTGACAGAGGTCAAATATCAATACAATTGTTTACCATCATGTATGCTTCAAGATTAAATATTCTGATACCTTGTATGTAGCATGGTTTTGGAATTAATGCAAATATGAACAAGCAGTATTTGACAACTAGAGGCACAGCAGGAGTTAACTGCAGAAATGCCTGGAGGCACACTCAGCTGTAATAGGTTAACTCATTACATCCAAGTGACACCTCAAGGTGCATCTGCAGTTAACTCCTACTGATGCCTCTAGGCGTCACATATCGCTTGTTCATATTTGCATCAATAATTCCAAAACCATGCTATGTCCAAGATTTTAAAAGATTTCATCTTAAAGCTTACACAATGGCAAACTCAATTGCACTAATATGTGTCCTCTGTCTAGTGCAGGTAAATAGATATTAACTGTTGTTTTTATGATATTAATTTATATAAATATAATTGTTTACATTTTTCTAAATATCTCAACAAACAAGTAATACGGACATAACTCCTTCGCCTCATATGAAAGCTCTCAGCTAGATTAATAAAATGATTCTGACAGTATGTGTGCACCTTGAGTGTTTACTGAGATATTGTAAGTTGTTTACAAACTATTACAAATGTAATAGTTACTGAGTTTACTGTGACTTATAAAATTCAGTTTAAGACCTAGAACCTAAAGAATATTACCACTATAAAAATAGTTTGTGCTGAAGAGTTTGCTATTAATACTTCTTTCATAACCCGTATGATTCCAGAGATATGAACATTTGTTTGAAATGTGAAGACATAGTTTGAGTCTGTCAAAAGGCTTAGGCTTCACCCATTGGAAGTTACAATGCAAACATCCTGAGGTCCATTGGAGAGAATGAGTTAATCAAGGGGATTAAAACACTTTTCCAGAAGAGAGAAAGCAATAATACACTGAAAGCTAGCCTAAGCAGAGCAAATGGGAAGGAGGGTTTTCAAAATATGCATGTTACAGAAGGAACCTTTCTTATTAATCTATGTACCTTCTTATTTAATCACCTATTACAGTTAAGTATGCAACTTTCACATCTGAGAAAAATGAGGTTCACCATCTTCAGCAAATAGGATACACCTTAGTTAATCCTCCGAGACACAGTCACGGTCAAATAAGACAGAAAATAGTGGCGTCAAAAGAAGACGTGGACCTTAAAATAGTGGGAAAAGTAGGAAAGTCCAGAAGAAAGAGTCACAGAAATCACAGGTCAATAGCTTTCCATGCTTAACATGACAAAGCTCTAAACAAACTGCAAGAAGACCAGATCCTACTTACACAGCATATGAACCATCTCTGGACAGCTCTGTAATTAACATACCCCCCATATTACAGTCCTGGGGAAAAAAAAAAACAATTAGGTTGACAACCAGATTAAAATACTCACTGTACCTATAACAGTAGGATCTGTTCTAATCTTCACATTTTCCTCATGGAAACTTAACAGGAAAGGCATGCAAATCTAAACTCCTTCTTGGCAAAAACAGCAGCTAAAAACAGAGCAGTTTAGGATGGTATTTCAACTCTGCAAAGGTAGTTGGTTCAAAAAGGAGGGAGGAGCTTTGTTAGCATAAAATATGTAAAGCAGTATCACAGACAACAGGCATAGCTTGAAGAGAAGCCCCATAAGAGGCCTTACAGACCTTGACAGAAAAACTGTAGCTCTCCATGCGGAAACTGTATACAATAGTCAAGTTTGCTTTACTGGAACAGTAACTACACTCAGAATAAAAAGACGAATAGTAGATCAAGACATGTCCTGAGTGGAAAGTCTCTCAGAGACATGATGGCAACCACTCTTACCTAAAAAAAGGTAGAACTGTTGACTTGCAAGAAATGGAGAACTTGTACTGTCAGCTTTACAGAATGATACAGGTAGGGTCTTGCCTGATACCTGTGACAGCAATATACTAAAAAGATTTAACTGAAGGGATTTTTTCCAGCAACTATAGTCTCAGCAACAGGAAGTCACATTTGTCTGGGCCAAAAGTGGATTAGAGAATAACAACCCTCATCACTAAAGGAAATGGAGGAAAAAACATACACGAAACCACAGCACCTATTGACACCTATTTCTTGCAGGGGGAGATGGTGGGCAATGCCCCAAAACACAAGAATTCTCTTCATTAGCTCAGAGACCATTTATGAGGCATTGGAATCCAGCAGCAGTGCCTGTGTGTCAAGGAATGAACAGGCCTTATTAGTAATGTGAGTGGCACTTATAGCACCTGAACCACTGCCAGACACTCATGGCCTCCCAGCTATGTGGGTAAAATTTCCTGCTGTTGATGCACAAGACAGAAGCACAACTGTCCAATCATACAGCTAGGATACTCCGGGGTCCTGAACAGGCAATAACAGAAACAGCTCTCACCTCTAGGACAATAAAAAAGATGAAGGCACTATCAGTCACTAAAAAATGTGTACTCCCTGTAATTTGGAGTCCAGGTGAACTGCACTAATGCTGTAACTCTTCAGCGACTGAGTTAATGGTACTTGCCGTCATCTGTGTGACAATACCATGGTTCAAATACAATGAGACAAAATGAAAAAAGTTTTAAATTATATAGGGCATTTAATCAACTCTTCCTGTTAACATAAAGTAAAGGTTCCAGTACTTTATCTCAATATTGTAGGCAACACAGGTGTCTGTGTCAAAGTGCACCAGAAGAATATGCTTATCCACATCACCAGCCATATACAGTCGTGACACAAAGGAAGAAAATACAGCTTTTCTGTCTACTGGTTCCTAAGGTTAGTTCTTAGCTATTCCCAGTACATCATCTTTAGATATTAATATATTCTAACCTGTTTCGGTACTGCCCCTAAAAACAAAAGGGACATACCATGTAGACTGAAATGATTTAATAAGAGTCTTTGTGGTTAGAAGATAACCAACATTCACAAGAGATGTATTTTCAAAAGTCAAAAGGAACATAAAACAATGTGTTACTAAAACTCAAAAGGATACTTTTTATTCTTTCATCCACTGTATAAACTTCATTGAAGTATGGCAATTGAGAAAGAAGTTGTTTAACTTAACAAGTTATTCATCTTAATGTGAAGATTACATTTAGGCTAGGTTCCAGAAGTGTATATACTATGACAGTAAGAAAGTCTGTTTACTGCTGAGTAAATATACATTCATTTTTACTTTAATTCATTTTTACCAGGGGTGTGATGATTGCTGTGGCTATATAGCAGGAGTAGATTTCCTTAACCCAGTATTTGAGCTATCAGTGTTAAAACTGGTTAAAAAAATGAAAGGCCAAATAATTTTGCTTTACAGTTTTGTCTGTCTCTAAATATAATGCCCTTGATCATACTATCACAAAAGATGGCAGCACCAAGGGGGTGGTATGCTGTCTGTTGGATGACTTTAACTGTCAGTTAGACAAGAGTCATTTGAACTAAGAAGTACTCAAACACAGGCTAACACAACTTAAGAGTCAGCACTGAAAACAGAATGCCCTTACTTGCCTGATTTAGGCCTTACAATTGGCCACTTCATTTAAGACCAAACTAAAACCTGGTTATCTTTCCCTGGATTGTAAAAATGAGACATAGTAGTGTGAGTTAATGAATGGGCAGGCTATATCTGGGTTTTATTTTTGGATTTTACTCATCATGTGATGATGATTTCACTGTATAAGTTTGTAATTTTAGCAAAAACCACCATTCAGAACATTTTCATTGTTACTTGCAATGTGTGCCATAGTACGTGGTACCATGTTTAATGTTACATAGAGGGATACAGTTGCTTGTTTTAAAAAGTAGGGACCAGTTTATGTAAACAGCTGAAAGCAAAGTCGTGGTCATATTTGCCATAATTATGTGTTTTATTATTAAACTTAACTTTCCTACAGAGAAGTGTGTTCCACTGTTTCTATGCATTCGGTTTTAAATTTGAAATTCTACCTTTTTAGATGCTTAGTTTGCTTCTGATCACAATATATGTTAACAAATAAGTACAGACACCTGTTTTAGTTTTGTACATGTTTTTTCTCCGGACAGGCGTATTTACAAATGGCATGCTTACTAATTCTATCATGTTCATGCATTTCTCTTTTAGTCTGAGAGTCTGAATAGTTTGAATGTGTTTATAGTTTCAAGAAAATGTAGTGAGAATTCATTAAGAAATATAAGCCAACTCATTTTTTTACGATATTGACACTCTATATACAACCTTTCTTTATCACAGACATATATCACTATAAAATGACCCCCACACCACCACATACTGTATAAAGTTGGACTTAAGTTATAACTAAGACGTTTTTCTGTTTGAGTACCATTTCTACTGTATTCAGCATCCTCAGTGTACTCCACATTAGCTTTGCATAAAATTTTGGAAAACCTTTTAGGATTTTTCTCCTTGTTTTTTTACTTTGTATTGGCCATTACATAATATTTTTAGTCCAAGCCTTTTCCCTTCTGTTGGCACCAGAGCCCCACTGAATCACTTTGGTTGCATGCTTATTGGATCTATATCATAACATCAACTGCACAAATAGTTAAATACTCAAAACATCAGTCAGACAACAATGAACGTCTGGAGCATCGAAAAACATAAAAGAAAGCATAACGTGTGTTTTATGCAGGAGGGCAAGGACCTTGAACACTCCATGTGGGAGGCTGCATACCTCCACACTCACTGCTAATTATATACTCCAACTCTGAGATCTCATTACACTGGGGAAAGGGCAAACCCCCATTACCTACTGTACAGTGATCTCAGGCAAACAGTTGCTTCTACAGTGCAATGTTCCAGACATTCAGTGTTTTCCAGTCAATGTTTTGGTTGTTAACTATTTGTGCAGTCGACATTTTAAGGTAGACTCTGCTTATCCACATTTTATCTGTGTCAAAACAGCATAGAAACTTTGTCTCTGAATAGACAAACAAGCTTTTCTCAAAGATGAAGGAGCAGCTGAGGAAGTTTGCCACGTCTAGCTGAGAAAGCAGCAGAGAGGAGGTGGATATTTTAGCTGAAGAAATTTTTACTCCTTCAGAAAAGCAGCCAGTTTAATCACTCTGTGGAGATGTTAATATAGATAATGGCAAAAACATGAATCAAAGGAACGCTGGTTAGAACATATGCAAATATTCTCACTTAAAGTTCTTAAACAAAACCGTAACTTAGAGCACCCCTGTTCTATGTGGATGGAGAAAACAATCCAATGCAAAAGGAATTACATAAATGTTACATTGAGAGGACATTAATGCACTTTAGCTGAAAAACAAAATCACCTAGCTAGGCATTTCAGAGAAGAACAAATAAAATAGTGCAAAGACATTAGTACTGCATAATAGATCAAGATATGATAAAATATTATTTTTTCATTTTTCTCATCACAGTGGTCTTCTAAGAATGCAGCTACTAGTATGGTAGCAACCTTTCTTTAAAACTCAAAAAAAAAAAAAAAAAAAACTTCCAGATGTATGCTACCAGCTGTTTACAAGCTTAACAACTGATTATAGTTTATGTATTAACATTAAATTATGGAGTACAGTGAAAGAAGATTGAATTATACTACAATAACTTGGGTTAACTTGGTTGTGCGCATTTTCTTTTGGCCCTTCTTTGTATATAATACATCTGTAAAATAACTTCCTACTTTTAAGTATCAGATGCAAAGTCTGTGTTCAGAAACATAGGTTTAAATGAAACTGTTACTTAAACTGTAAGCAGCAATTCAAAGATGAACTAAGTATTTCATAAAGCTGTACTAAGCTGTTGGATTGAGCTGCTGGTTGCTGCCCATGCAGCCATCACTACACTGAGGTGAGTTAGAATGACGACATAACAAGTAAAAGAACTTAATGCACAGCTCTCAAATGTCCAGAATTTCTCTGAAAATCCAGATTTTTGCCTCATATTATGCTCTGTTCTTCATAAAATTTTGGTTTTCTGGCAAAGCATTGAGGATTAAAGTATTGAAATTTGCTTGCGGTTTCATACTTCCTACCATTGTACATTGATGCAAAGCCTGTTCTAGCAACTTTTTAACTTTATAAGAGCAATATTTAAAATGTGCTCCAATTTTGGACCTTTGTCCGCCCATTATTTTTGTCTTTGACCAGAATTCTTGCCCTAAGAGGTGGAAAGGTATGACTGAGTGATACTTTTTTTTAAAGAAAGCTTTACAAAATACTAAAAGATAACATTTGTAATTAGCTTAGTTGGGCAGGATAGCTTCAGCAACAACCTTTTTCAGTTTCTGTTTCTGTGGCTGTGACTGAGGACTGGCAACCTCTGCATGCAGTGGAGATTGGTGAATTGTTGAGGAGCAAAACCCACTACTCAGAGTTGTTTTGCTGTTTTTGTTAATTGGGTGCTGTGACAGAACTGCAAATTGCATTAGGCCATAAGCTGTTTAGAGCATGCTGCTGTACTTCTCGGGATCTGTGGCGGCCATTGGATTCCTGTGGCTAAGTACAATATATTCTGAATTTTACCTACGGTCTCTTTTTTACTTCTGACTTCCTTGCTTATATTGACATCCCTTGCCACACCTCTACACTGTACCCAGAGTAGCTTATGGTCAAATGGGGCCGTAGGTTGAGGTAATGGACCAGGCCCCCACAGCCATTCCAGAGTGCCATTACTTGGGTGTCTCTCTTCAGTTACCATAAATACTTTTCAAACATGTCAGTCTACATATTGCTTTCTTCTTTACTTTAAATTTAAAACTTTTATTTCAAATTTTATAGCAGAGAAGCTGACAGTTATTTGCTAAATAAAGTAAAACAGTCTGACATGGAAAACAGACCTAGCATGAGCAACAATAAACTTTTCATCCTTTGAATCTCATATTTATTGAAAATGCATCTGGCCAGTGCCAGATTAAGTATACATAGAGCCCCAGGCTGTTTTCAATCAATGGGCCTCCTGCACAGATTTTTAGGACCATGCATAAATGCATGTGTTTGTTGAATTACCTTCATGATTGTTTTAAATTATATTTCTTGTTAACAACACTTGTTAGAGTGCATTTTAAATTTGTAGTTTTGAACATTTTTTTCAAGTAAGAAGTGAAACAAAATATATTAACCAATAACAACAAAATTACCCATTCCAGAACATTTCCACCATAAAAGGTAACTCAAACTGATGTCATTATAATCCACCAATATTTGATTAAGGTACCGAATAAGCACACACATGACACAATTTAGCAGAGAATAACAGTCTCCTTTGTTGCAAAGAAAGGCACGTATGTGAGAAACTAGGAAATTAAGATCCTGTCTCCTCGAACAGCAGAATCATACATTCTTTATACTTTTTCTGATTAAAAACAACATTATTGTAGCAATCTTAGAACAACTACTGACCAATTAAAACAGAAAACTACAACTCTAATTCTGCTAAGATCTCCTGACTCTATGTTTATGATTTCCATATTAGTCATGATTTCTGAATTCCATAAAAGAACTGTCTACAAAGCACAGAACTTTCTACATTTTTGCCATGGTAGCATATAGCAGGAAGTAAATCATCAGATACATATTGAAAAACACTCAGGGGTCCATCTTGTAATGAAAGAATATTAGAAATAAAATACGCACTCGCTAACATGTTTCCTTCTGTGTACGCCTCACCCTTCACATTCCCCCATCTGATTCTGTAAAGCATTACTCAGATCATGTCATTCTTTTATGACTATACAATGGTTACAGGTTCTTAGATGAGCAGACAGCTTTTCACTTGCTGCCAGACACACTTCACATGCGATTTCCTTTTGTCCCTGACATGAATAATTTTTATGAAGTTGTTTCAAACATATATTCTTATTAGCATTAAAAACATGTTTATGTCTTGATGGAATAAGAACACAAAGCTGAATACTGTAAATAATTTTATGTTGCATATTTTTCTATTTTCACATTTGTTTTCACATTCCCTCAATATACACTAGCACAGAATTTACTAAGATCTTGAATACTTTATCTTCATCTTGTAATCTGCTCTGATTTTTTTCTAACATGATCCGTGACATTGGTTTAACCTGATGCATGTGTAAATAAACATTCTTTCTGGATTCTACTAGATTTAAAATATAAGCTTTCATCATAAATAAAATAAGGCCTAATAATAAAATGATATTAGCTATGAGCATAAAGGACTTCAAAATACCTCCTTCCCATCCAGATAAAAGATTAGTTAACCATGCCCACCGGGAACTTTCAGTTTCTTTGGCATGTTAAGCTCAGCCACTTTTTGAATTATTTCTAGGTGACAATGAATGGCACCAGTATTATCAGAAATAAAGAAGCAGAACTCCATTTTGATGAGCACTCATGTACCCACTTTAGAAGTGAGGGTAAAATAAAGAGCTATTTAGTCTGTAGCATAACACAGTGCATGACAGTCATCTCTTGAGTAACTAAATTAATAGACTCAAAGGTGGACAACTTTCTCAACTCCCATATGGACTTGACTACCCCATAAGTAGGTATAATTCCTGCTCCAGAAATTATCTCATCAGCAAGATCCATGTGAGCAAGTCCTTTAAAAGCAGTCTTTTGAACAGTATTATTATAAACCCAGGATGCTTCTATTTTTCCCACAGGGTTCAAAATGGCTTTAATGTATCTCTTGCAATGAGTATTATGGATTTTTCCTTCAGGTAAAACTACCATATGTCATATAGATGGTATAACACAGCCTATATAACAACCAGACCATTCTGTAGGTAACCCAGGACAAACTTAATCTTCACAAATATAGTAGTACTTGTGTAATGCTCCAGACCCTGCCTTCCAGCCTCATCATAAATTCTCCAAGTGAATTACAAATGCTGCTTCTGATGAAACGCCTTCCATTTTTACAATAGCATGCATGTCCTTTAGCAGTCATTTATAGTTAAAGTGGTATTACTGCAAAAAGGGTAGAAGCATGTTTTTTTTTCAATTTTTAGTGAGAAAAATAGTACGAAATGCAGTATGAAACTCTGTATCAGTCACTGGTCTTGTAATCAATGGAATATCCCTGCTGTGTTCAGTAGGTATATATGTACAAACCCAGCATTCACTAACACTGAGGGTCTGTGCACAGGTATCATCATGTGCAGTTAGTATATATGCACAAACCCAGCATTCACTAACACCGAGAGTCTATGCATAGGTGTCATAATGTGCAGTAGATGTATACGCACAAACCCAGCATTCACTAACACCGAGAGTCTGTGCATAGGTGTCATCATGTGTAGTAGGTATATATGCACAAACCCATCATTCACTAACACCGAGAGTCTGTGCATAGGTGTCCTCATGTGCAGTAGGTATATATGCACAAACCCAGCATTCACTAACACCGAGAGTCTGTGCATAAGTGTCATCATGTGTAGTAGGTATATATGCACAAACCCAGCATTCACTAACACCGAGAGTCTGTGCATAGGTGTCATCATGTGCAGTAGGTATATATGAACAAACCCAGCATTCACTAACACCGAGAGTCTGTGCATAGGTGTCATCAAGTGCAGTAGGTATATATGCACAAACCCAGCATTCACCAACACCGAGAGTCTGTGCATAGGTGTCATCATGTGCAGTAGGTATATAGGCACAAACCCAGCATTCACTAACACCGAGAGTCTGTGCATAGGTGTCACAATGTGCAGTAGGTATATATGCATAAACCCAGCATTCACTAACACCGAGAGTCTGTGCATAGGTGTCATCATGTGCAGTAGGTATATAGGCACAAAACCAGCATTCACTAACATTGAGAGTCTGTGCATAGGTGTCATCATGTGCAGTAGGTATATATGCACAAACCCAGCATTCACTAACACCAAGAGTCTGTGCATAGGTGTCATCATGTGCAGTAGGTATATATGCACAAACCCAGCATTCACTAAAATCGAGAGTCTGTACATAGGTGTCATCATGTGCAGTAGGTATATAGGCACAAACCCAGCATTCACTAACACCGAGAGTCTGTGCATAGGTGTCATCATGAGCAGTAGGTATATATGCACAAACCCAGTATTCACTAACACCGAGAGTCTGTGCATAGGTGTCATCATGTGCAGTAGGTATATATGCACAAACCCAGCATTCACTAACACTGAGAGTCTGTGCATAGGTGTCATCATGTGCAGTAGGTATATATGCACAAACCCAGCATTCACTAACACCGAGAGTCTGTGGATAGGTGTCATCATGTGCAGTAGGTATATATGCACAAACCCAGCATTCACTAACATCGAGAGTCTGTGCATAGGTGTCATCATGTGCAGTAGGTATATGCGCACAAACCCAGCATTCACTTACACCGAGAGTCTGTGCATAGGTGTCATCATGTGCAGTAGGTATATATGCACAAACCCAGCATTCACTAACACCGAGAGTCTATGCATAGGTGTCATCATGTGCAGTAGGTATATATGCACAAACCCAGCATTCACTAACACCGAGAGTCTGTGCATAGGTGTCATCATGTGCAGTAGGTATATATGCACAAACCCAGCATTCACCAACACCGAGAGTCTGTGTATAGGTGTCATCATGTGCAGTAGGTATATAGGCACAAACCCAGCATTCACTAACACCGAGAGTCTGTGCATAAGTGTCATCCTGTGCAGTAGGTATATAGGCACAAACCCAGCATTCACTAACACCAAGTGTCTGTGCATAGGTGTCATCATGTGCAGTAGGTATATAGGCACAAACCCAGCATTCACTAACACCGAGAGTCTGTGCATAGGTGTCATCAAGTGCCGTAGGTATATAGGCACAAACCCAGCATTGACTAACACCGAGAATCTGTGCATAGGTGTCATCATGTGCAGTAGGTATATATGCACAAACCCAGCATTCACTAACATTGAGAGTCTGTGCATAGGTGTCATCATGTGCAGTAGGTATATATGCACAAACCCAGCATTCACTAACATTGAGAGTCTGTGCATAGGTGTCATCATGTGAGTAGGTATATATATGCACAAACCCAGCATTCACTAACACCGAGAGTCTATGCATAGGTGTCATCATGTGCAGTAGGTATATATGCACAAACCCAGCATTCACCAACACCGAGAGTCTGTACATAGGTATCATCATGTGCAGTAGGTATATAGGCACAAACCCAGCATTCACTAACACTGAGAGTCTGTGCATAGGTGTCACAATGTGCAGTAGGTATATATGCACAAACCCAGCATTCACTAACACCGAGAGTCTGTGCATAGGTGTCATCATGTGCAGTAGGTATATATGAACAAACCCAGCATTCACTAACACCGAGAGTCTGTGCATAGGTGTCATCATGTGCGGTAGGTATATATGAACAAACCCAGAATTCACTAACACGAGAGTCTGTGCATAGGTGTCATCATGTGTAGTAGGGATATATGCACAAACCCAGCATTCACTAACACCGCGAGTCTGTGCATAGGTGTCATCATGTGCAGTAGGTATATAGGCACAAACCCAGCATTCACTAACATTGAGAGTCTGTGCATAGGTGTCATCATGTGCAGTAGGTATATATGCACCAACCCAGCATTCACTAACACCGAGAGTCTGTGCATAAGTGTCATCATGTGCAGTAGGTATATATGCACAAACCCAGCATTCACTAACATCGAGAGTCTGTGCATAGGTGTCATCATGTGCAGTAGGTATATACGCACAAACCCAGCATTCACTAACACCGAGAGTCTGTGCATAAGTGTCATCATGTGTAGTAGGTATATATGCACAAACCCAGCATTCACTAACACCGAGAGTCTGTGCATAGGTGTCATCATGTGCAGTAGGTATATATGAACAAACCCAGCATTCACTAACACCGAGAGTCTGTGCATAGGTGTCATCAAGTGCAGTAGGTATATATGCACAAACCCAGCATTCACCAACACCGAGAGTCTGTGCATAGGTGTCATCATGTGCAGTAGGTATATAGGCACAAACCCAGCATTCACTAACACCGAGAGTCTGTGCATAGGTGTCACAATGTGCAGTAGGTATATATGCATAAACCCAGCATTCACTAACACCGAGAGTCTGTGCATAGGTGTCATCATGTGCAGTAGGTATATAGGCACAAAACCAGCATTCACTAACATTGAGAGTCTGTGCATAGGTGTCATCATGTGCAGTAGGTATATATGCACAAACCCAGCATTCACTAACACCAACAGTCTGTGCATAGGTGTCATCATGTGCAGTAGGTATATATGCACAAACCCAGCATTCACTAAAATCGAGAGTCTGTACATAGGTGTCATCATGTGCAGTAGGTATATAGGCACAAACCCAGCATTCACTAACACCGAGAGTCTGTGCATAGGTGTCATCATGAGCAGTAGGTATATATGCACAAACCCAGTATTCACTAACACCGAGAGTCTGTGCATAGGTGTCATCATGTGCAGTAGGTATATATGCACAAACCCAGCATTCACTAACACTGAGAGTCTGTGCATAGGTGTCATCATGTGCAGTAGGTATATATGCACAAACCCAGCATTCACTAACACCGAGAGTCTGTGGATAGGTGTCATCATGTGCAGTAGGTATATATGCACAAACCCAGCATTCACTAACATCGAGAGTCTGTGCATAGGTGTCATCATGTGCAGTAGGTATATGCGCACAAACCCAGCATTCACTTACACCGAGAGTCTGTGCATAGGTGTCATCATGTGCAGTAGGTATATATGCACAAACCCAGCATTCACTAACACCGAGAGTCTA
The DNA here is from genome assembly GCF_019279795.1 of Protopterus annectens. NCBI lineage: Eukaryota > Metazoa > Chordata > Ceratodontiformes > Protopteridae > Protopterus > Protopterus annectens. The sequence continues at coordinate 1,053,577,641 of NC_056746.1, read as the reverse complement.
TGCATAGGTGTCATCATGTGCAGTAGGTATATATGCACAAACCCAGCATTCACTAACACCGAGAGTCTGTGCATAGGTGTCATCATGTGCAGTAGGTATATATGCACAAACCCAGCATTCACCAACACCGAGAGTCTGTGTATAAGTGTCATCATGTGCAGTAGGTATATAGGCACAAACCCAGCATTCACCAACACTGAGAGTCTGTGCATAAGTGTCATCCTGTGCAGTAGGTATATAGGCACAAACCCAGCATTCACTAACACCAAGTGTCTGTGCATAGGTGTCATCATGTGCAGTAGGTATATAGGCACAAACCCAGCATTCACTAACACCGAGAGTCTGTGTATAGGTGTCATCATGTGCCGTAGGTATATAGGCACAAACCCAGCATTCACTAACACCGAGAATCTGTGCATAGGTGTCATCATGTGCAGTAGGTATATATGCACAAACCCAGCATTCACTAACATTGAGAGTCTGTGCATAGGTGTCATCATGTGCAGTAGGTATATATGCACAAACCCAGCATTCACTAACATTGAGAGTCTGTGCATAGGTGTCATCATGTGCAGTAGGTATATATATGCACAAACCCAGCATTCACTAACACCGAGAGTCTGTGCATAGGTGTCATCATGTGCAGTAGGTATATATGCACAAACCCAGCATTCACCAACACCGAGAGTCTGTACATAGGTATCATCATGTGCAGTAGGTATATAGGCAAAAACCCAGCATTCACTAACACCGAGAGTCTGTGCATAGGTGTCACAATGTGCAGTAGGTATATATGCACAAACCCAGCATTCACTAACACCGAGAGTCTGTGCATAGGTGTCATCATGTGCAGTAGGTATATATGAACAAACCCAGCATTCACTAACACCGAGAGTCTGTGCATAGGTGTCATCATGTGCGGTAGGTATATATGAACAAACCCAGAATTCACTAACACGAGAGTCTGTGCATAGGTGTCATCATGTGTAGTAGGGATATATGCACAAACCCAGCATTCACTAACACCAAGAGTCTGTGCATAGGTGTCATCATGTGCAGTAGGTATATAGGCACAAACCCAGCATTCACTAACATTGAGAGTCTGTGCATAGGTGTCATCATGTGCAGTAGGTATATATGCACAAACCCAGCATTCACTAACACCGAGAGTCTGTGCATAAGTGTCATCATGTGCAGTAGGTATATATGCACAAACCCAGCATTCACTAACATCGAGAGTCTGTGCATAGGTGTCATCATGTGCAGTAGGTATATACGCACCAACCCAGCATTCACTAACACCGAGAGTCTGTGCATAGGTGTCATCATGTGCAGTAGGTATATATGCACAAACCCAGCATTCACTAACACCGAGAGTCTGTGCATAGGTGTCATCATGTGCAGTAGGTATATATGCACAAACCCAGCATTCACTAACACCGAGAGTCTGTGCATAGGTGTCATCATGTGCAGTAGGTATATATGCAGAAACCCAGCATTCACTAACACCGAGAGTCTGTGCATTGGTGTCATCATGTGCAGTAGGTATATAGGCACAAACCCAGCATTCACTAACACCAAGAGTCTGTGCATAAGTGTCATCATGTGCAGTAGGTATATAGGCACAAACCCAGCATTCACTAACACCGAGGGTCTGTGCATAGGTGTCAACATGTGCAGTAGGTATATAAGCACAAACCCAGCATTCACTAACATTGAGAGTCTGTGCATAGGTGTCATCATGTGCAGTAGGTATATATGCAGAAACCCAGCATTCACTAACATTGAGAGTCTGTGCATAGGTGTCATTATGTGCAGTAGGTATATATGCACAAACCCAGCATTCACTAACACCGAGATTCTGTGCATAGGTGTCATCATGTGCAGTAGGTATATAGGCACAAACCCAGCATTCACTAACATTGAGAGTCTGTGCATAGGTGTCATCATGTGCAGTAGGTATATATGCACATACCCGGCAATCACTAACATCGAGAGTCTGTGCATAGGTGTCATCATGTGCATTAGATATATCAGCACAAACCCAGCATTCACTAACACCGAGAGTCTGTGCATAGGTGTCATCATGTGCAGTAGGTATATATGCACAAACCCAGCATTCACTAACACCGAGAGTCTGCGCATAGGTGTCATCATGTGCAGTAGGTATATATGCACAAACCCAGCATTCACTAACACCGAGAGTCTGTGCATATGTGTCATCATGTGCATTAGATATATCAGCACAAACCCAGCATTCACTAACATTGAGAGTCTGTGCATAGGTGTCATCATGTGCAGTAGGTACACAGGCACAAACCTAGCATTCACTAATATTGAGAGTCTGTGCATAGGTGTCATCATGTGCAGTAGGTATATATGCACAAACCCAGCATTCACTAGCATCGAGAGTCTGTGCATAGGTGTCATCATGTGCATTAGATATATCAGCACAAAGCCAGCATTCACTAACATCGAGAGTCTGTACATAGGTGTCATCATGTGCAGTAGGTATATAGGTACAAACCCAGCATTCACTAACATTGAGAGTCTGTGCATAGGTGTCATCATGTGCATTAGATATATCAGTACAAACCCAGCATTCAAAAACACCGAGAGTCTGTACATAGGTATCATCATGTGCAGTAGGTATATAGGCACAAACCCAGCATTCACTAACACTGAGAGTCTGTGCATAGGTGTCACAATGTGCAGTAGGTATATATGCACAAACCCAGCATTCACTAACACCGAGAGTCTGTGCATAGGTGTCATCATGTGCAGTAGGTATATATGAACAAACCCAGCATTCACTAACACCGAGAGTCTGTGTATAGGTGTCATCATGTGCGGTAGGTATATATGAACAAACCCAGAATTCACTAACACGAGAGTCTGTGCATAGGTGTCATCATGTGTAGTAGGGATATATGCACAAACCCAGCATTCACTAACACCGAGAGTCTGTGCATAGGTGTCATCATGTGCAGTAGGTATATAGGCACAAACCCAGCATTCACTAACATTGAGAGTCTGTGCATAGGTGTCATCATGTGCAGTAGGTATATATGCACAAACCCAGCATTCACTAACACCGAGAGTCTGTGCATAGGTGTCATCATGTGCAGTAGGTATATATGCACAAACCCAGCATTCACTAACACTGAGAGTCTGTGCATAGGTGTCATCATATGCAGTAGGTATATATGCACAAACCCAACATTCACTGACACCGAGAGTCTGTGCATAGGTGTCATCATGTGCAGTAGGTATATATGCACAAACCCAGCATTCACTAACATCGAGAGTCTGTGCATAGGTGTCATCATGTGCAGTAGGTATATACGCACAAACCCAGCATTCACTAACACCGAGAGTCTGTGCATAGGTGTCATCATGTGCAGTAGGTATATATGCACAAACCCAGCATTCACTAACACCGAGAGTCTGTGCATAGGTGTCATCATGTGCAGTAGGTATATATGCAGAAACCCAGCATTCACTAACACCGAGAGTCTGTGCATAGGTGTCATCATGTGCAGTAGGTATATATGCAGAAACCCAGCATTCACTAACACCGAGAGTCTGTGCATAGGTGTCATCATGTGCAGTAGGTATATAGGCACAAACCCAGCATTCACTAACACCAAGAGTCTGTGCATAAGTGTCATCGTGTGCAGTAGGTATATAGGCACAAACCCAGCATTCACTAACACCGAGGGTCTGTGCATAGGTGTCAACATGTGCAGTAGGTATATATGCACAAACCCAGCATTCACTAACATTGAGAGTCTGTGCATAGGTGTCATCACGTGCAGTAGGTATATATGCACAAAACCAGCATTCACTAACATTGAGAGTCTGTGCATAGGTGTCATCATGTGCAGTAGGTATATATGCACAAACCCAGCATTCACTAACACCGAGATTCTGTGCATAGGTGTCATCATGTGCAGTAGGTATATAGGCACAAACCCAGCATTCACTAACATTGAGAGTCTGTGCATAGGTGTCATCATGTGCAGTAGGTATATATGCACATACCCAGCAATCACTAACATCGAGAGTCTGTGCATAGGTGTCATCATGTGCATTAGATATATCAGCACAAACCCAGCATTCACTAACACCGAGAGTCTGTGCATAGGTGTCATCATGTGCAGTAGGTATATATGCACAAACCCAGCATTCACTAACACCGAGAGTCTGTGCATAGGTGTCATCATGTGCAGTAGGTATATATGCACAAACCCAGCATTCACTAACACCGAGAGTCTGCGCATAGGTGTCATCATGTGCAGTAGGTATATATGCACAAACCCAGCATTCACTAACACCGAGAGTCTGTGCATATGTGTCATCATGTGCATTAGATATATCAGCACAAACCCAGCATTCACTAACATTGAGAGTCTGTGCATAGGTGTCATCATGTGCAGTAGGTACACAGGCACAAACCCAGCATTCACTAATATTGAGAGTCTGTGCATAGGTGTCATCATGTGCAGTAGGTATATATGCACAAACCCAGCATTCACTAGCATCGAGAGTCTGTGCATAGGTGTCATCATGTGCATTAGATATATCAGCACAAAGCCAGCATTCACTAACATCGAGAGTCTGTACATAGGTGTCATCATGTGCAGTAGGTATATAGGTACAAACCCAGCATTCACTAACATTGAGAGTCTGTGCATAGGTGTCATCATGTGCATTAGATATATCAGTACAAACCCAGCATTAACTAACATTGAGAGTCTGTGCATAGCTGTCATCATGTGCATTAGATATATCAGCACAAACCCAGCATTAACTAAGATTGAGAGTCTGTGCATAGGTGTCATCATGTGCATTAGATATATCAGCACAAACCCAGCATTAACTAACATTGAGAGTCTGTGCATAGGTGTCATCATGTGCAGTAGGTATATAGGCACAAACCCAGCATTCACTAACATTGAGAGTCTGTGCATAGGTGTCATCATGTGCATTAGATATATCAGCACAAACCCAGCATTCACTAACATTGAGAGTCTGTGCATAGGTGTCATCATGTGCATTAGATATGTCAGCACAAACCCAGCATTCACTAACACCGAGAGTCTGTGCATACGTGTCATCATGTGCAGTAGGCATATAGGCACAAACCCAGCATTCACTAACATTGAGAGTCTATGCATAGGTGTCATCATGTGCATTAGATATATCAGCACAAACCCAGCATTCACTAACATTGAGAGTCTGTGCATAGGTGTCATCATGTGCATTAGATTTATCGGCACAAACCCAGCATTCACTAACATTGAGAGTCTGTGCATAGGTGTCATCATGTGCATTAGATATATCAGCACAAACCCAGCATTCACTAACATTGAGAGTCTGTGCATAGATGTTTAAAGCAGTAGAAAAAGAGTATTATATCTAGGATGCCATTAAGTGTTCTGGGCTTGATTTTAACCAAATACCTGCTTCTGTTCTTAGCAACTCATGTGTATTTATTAAGAAACGGTTCAGTACTTCCAGTTCCAATGGTTACAGGTGATGATATACAGACAGCTCCAGATGACAAAAGCAAACAAAATAAAATGATGATGAGAATCACAGTAGCTGTTCCAATGCTCAGTCCTTAAGAAAAATGAACATGCTAGAGATGGAGAGGGTTTTGAAGAAAATGTAAACACAGATGTTGTGCTGTTTGGTTATAGTTGATGCAGAATCAGTTACCAAATAATCTCCAACCAAAAACTTCAACCGCAGATGATTTTGTATGACACATTATGTCAGTGTCCAAAAGGCATGATGAATCCCAGATGTTGGATTCATAAAAAAAGAAAAAAATACTGTTGGTGTTGAAGAAGAGTCAGTAAAATTTACTTCAAGACAGGATGAAGTAATGGAGCCACACAATGTCACTTCCTGGCTTGGTACCAAAGGTGACACAGCCGCATTCACTTCAGGATTAAATCTGGATGACAAACAATTCAGTCAGTTACAGATTTAATCTGGATGGAAAAATGCTATTGGCTGTCACATCCAGATGTAACAGTGTCCCTGTTTTTCATTTGATTCTGCTAACAATAGGTTGTGCTAGTTCATGTGAAATGACATTAATGGAGTCTTGGTTGTATTCATCATGAGGGAGGATCTTCTTGACATGCAACACATGGAACCAAGTGGGGAGGCTTTCACAAAGGATGGCAGTGTCAGTTCTGAGCAAAGCTAAGTAGGGTCCCTTCCATCTGGGGCTGAGTGAGTGAGTTCCTTTGGGAATGAGCTTTAATGCAAACAAAATCTGTGGGCTGTAATTCATAATTTTTTGTCATGTAGGTAGCTTATGATACTTCTGCAAAACAGAACAAAGAGATTTACAGTACTAGAAAGCAGATTCATCAGTGTCTTGCAATTCCAAATTATTGTGAAGGGGTGTAGCAGGCATTCTAATGGGTCTGACCTTAAGGTTTTTATGAGGGGCTAATCCTCTAATGGTCAAAATGGTACTAACTGCACTTTTCTTACTTGAATAAAATTAAGGGCAAAGCTTATGGCCAATTCAGACCAGTCTCCCCATGAACTTTAGCTAATTAGGTCTTAATTTTGATTAGTTCTTTCCACTGTCCCCGAGGCTTCTGGTCTATAGGAACAATGGAATTGCAATTTCACATTCAGAATTTTGTAGACATGTTGAATTACTTGACTAGTAAAGGGAGTGCCTTCACCTGATTGGATGTAACAAGGGACCCCAAATCTTGGGACTAGTTCTGTGAATAACTTTTTGGTTACTGTCTTTGCACCATTCTTTACATAGTGATACACCTCTATCAATCCAGAAAACAAATGACAACCATAACCAATGTGTATTTAAATGTCAGCACTTGAGAAAGTTCAAAAAATTCAGCTGTATAACACAGAAAGGTCCTCAGCGTTTTTTCAGTGTTTGAACAGGTACAGGTACAGGCATACCTCTCAACCTCCTAGAGCAAGAATTCTGGACAAAACCTTACATAATGGGGAGACAAAGGCCAAAAAATAGGGACACATTTTAAATATTGCTCTTTTAAACTTAGAAAGTTGCTAGAATAATAATATTTGTGTTAGCATGCAATTTGTGGATGATATGAAGTCTGAAACTCAAATGCATGTCATTATTTAGTGACTTTCATCCTTAGATCTTCCCAGTGATTTGTCAAAAAAACACAATTTTATGAGGAACAAAGTAAAAATATGAGTCAAAAATCTGGACATTCTGCAAAAATATGTACAGTTGAGAGGTATGGGTACAGGTACAGATTTAGATACACTGTGTTCTAAGAAAACAACACAAGTATTTACTAACTGTTGAGCTACTTCTACATGTCATTGGAAATCTATTTTATTAAAGCATTTTTGCTCAAATGAAAAGGTGACTGTAGGCTTTGACCAAATGAGTTAAGAAATTGTGTGGTGCTACCAGCTGTCCATCTGGGTGGCACCACAATAGGTGTGGAGACCGGCTGCAGCAATCATTCTTTCAGAGTCCTCTGTCTGATTCCAAAAAGACAACAGCTACTGAAGTGGAACATTTGCTGCAAAAATAAAGCCAGAACAGGACAAGACAAAGCAGCCTGTCTTCTTGCTGCCATATTTGTTAAAGCATTTTCCTTGATTATCTGCTTTTTTTGGTCGTGATAAGGCATCTAATAAATCATTACCAAAAATTGCATTTTTAATAACAGTTCCCGCTGAAGTTAACTAACTTTGCTCTTTCCAAAGTGTCCCCAAATTGTGAACTACTCCTTAAGCATAATGGGAATCTATGAAAATTGTTACTGACTGATCCTTGCCAATATTACAGTCTTCAGTAATAGCTACAAGTATGGCTACTTGAGCAGACACATTCCATTTAATTGTCCAGTGAACTAGATTCTGTCTTGTGCACAAATGGAAAGGGCTGCTACAAGTTCCCCATTGTCTGTTTGAACACAGGGGCTACCACAAAAAGAATTTGGGTTTTGTAATGGAACTTCTTGTAAATCTAATCGATGGGGAATCGGAGTGATAACAATAACCACATAATTGTGAGGTTCTCCTTCACCTGCTGTAGGAATTAAAGAAGCAGAGTTAAGTGGTGGATGTCAAACAATCTGTAAAGAAGGATTATTAAGTAAAGACAAATCATATTTAGACAATCATGCAGCAGATGAGCATTGCATTTTAGTTTTTAATAACAGTATCTCTATGGAATGCAGAACTGTCATGTAAGTCTTGTGTCTGAGAGTTAGAGCACCCACCATTTTCATTAAATGTGCCATTGTGGCTAACCCCTTAAGGCAGTAGGGGTGGGCTACTGCTTCAAGAGCAAGATTTGTGCTGAAACAAGCAACCTGTCAATAACTATCAATTTTATGTTGTACTAATAATCCTAATGCTACATTATTTCTTTCACTACAGAATACACCAAATGTCTGAACCTGTGGTTCCTCTCATACTGAGCATGATTACTGTCACAACAGCACATCATCAGTAGGGTAAAACTAACCTGTCTCATGACAGTCTAATCCCAGCTCACATTCCTTTTTAGGCGGTAAACATTTCAACACTTGGTGAATTCTGCTTTACAATGATAGGAAGAGACAACATCGAAAGATCAAAAAGCAATGTCGCTATGAACGCTTGGTCGCCACAAGCCAGTTATTCCTGTGGTAACTTTTCTGACACCTCCTGGTTAAAACCCAGAAAGCCAGAAGGACTGAAGAACCTCTTGCAGTGAGGCACAGTGGTGTAGCAGTTAGCATGTCACTTCACAGCAAGAGGTTCTCCAGTTCGATGTTCAGCTGGATTGCCTTCTGTGCAGAGTTTGCATGTCCTCTCTGCATTTGTGTGGGTTTCCTCACACATTCCAAAGATATGCAGTAGGTGGACTGGACACTCTAAATTGGCCCTAGGTATGAGTGGGTGCATGTGTATGTGTGTGATGCACCCTCGGAGGAGGGTTGGGCCTTGTGCTAGCGACCTGAGCCCATAAAACCCATAACTGCTACAGAAACAATGAGCGCTGAAAGGTACTCATTGCCTGATGTATCACATGGTGCATAAATGGGAAAATGAGAGAAAAAGACAGAACAAGAAAAAAAAATCACTTAGAACAATGTAACAACCCAAAGTGCAGGAGGGTTTAAAAGTTATGTTTTCAATCCTACAAAAACTTGCTCATGACAATCCTGCCAAGGTAAAGGTTCAGGGGTATTTTTCTTTAATAAGTCTAATGAAGAGTTCACTACTTCTGCATAATTATAAATCCATTGTCAACAGTAATCTGTTAGTCCCAGAAAAGCTCACAACTGTTTTAGTGTAGTAGGATGTGATGGAGTTTGTGTTGCAATGATACATGAAGGCAAGATCTGTCTAGCATTTTCTGAAACAAGATGCCCCAAGTATTGAACTTGTGATTTTCATAACTGCAATTTGTCTTTATGAACCTTAAATCCCAACTCTGTTAAGTTTGTCAAAAGAAAAATAGTATCCTGTTTGCAGTCATTTGGGGTTTTTGAAGTCAAAAATAAATCTACATATTGGATTAGAATAGAACCACGAGGAAATTTAATTTTGTCCAGCTGTTTTTTTCACTTCTCTAGAGAAAAGAGTGGGTGATTCTATATATCCCTGTGGTAATCTAGTTCAAGTGCACTGTTGCCATCTGTAAACAAATGCAAACAGATATTGACTATCTAGATGTATAGGAACTGGAAAAGAAAAGAAGACAAATGAAATATCTATCACTGAGAAGGTGGTGACTTCTAATGGAATAAAACCTAGAACTGTTACAGGATTAAAGAGTATTGGAAATATTGGTACTACTACTACTACTACTACTACTGCATTCACTGCTTGTAAATCATTTACAAATCTATACGTATTTCCCCTATTTTCTGAATTAATAAAACAGGAATGTTACAGGGACTTTTATTTGGGACAATGACACATTGTTGTAACAAGGCAGAAATTACAGGTTGAATTCCTTTTTCTGCTTCTACTGACAAGGGATACTGCATTACCATAGGCAGGGCTCACAGTGTTTCAATGTTATATGCACAGGCTCTACATCTTTTATGAGTCTTACCTCAGTCTCATGGATAGTCCAGAGCTGTGAAATGAATACACCTTATTCCTCCAAGATAGCATTTTCTACATCTTATTCTGATGTTTGAATAGTAAAATAAGCATCTATATCTGTACAAATGGTGTTTGAATATAATCCTAGATCTTCATTAGGGATATTGAAAGTACACCATCTGATATACAATAAAATAGGCATCGTAATGTATATAACAAATCTCTACCTAACAGATTTGGAGGGGCAGAATTTTCTACAATAAAAGCATGCTGTTCTTTTAGTGGACCAGTTTGAACAGGAACAGGTTTCATTTCTGGATAGTATAAAGGGACACCAGGCACTCCCACACCCTGAATCATGTGTTCAGAAAGTGGAATGTATTTACCATTTACTGCAATAACCATAGACCTGGTCACTCCTGTACTGACGAGAACTAGGATAGATGAATTTTACACTGTAACATTGACAAAAGGACCATCCTGATCAGTTGGTACCAAGGGGAAATAACTGTGGTTCCTGCTCATGGCTGTCCTAATGGTTTTGTTGTTGTGCTGGTGGCCGGCAAGCAGTATTCCATATAAAAAGATTTATATCAATTTGCTGTGGTGCCTGAACATTTGGTGAATTTAGTTGCTGTACAGACATCAGACATTCATTTTGCCAGTGCCCACACTGACCGTAATTAAAATAAGTATTTAAACACAGTACACCTGACGACGTGTATGGTGATGCAAGGAGAAAATAATTTTGCTGATATTGTCCTGGGATTGTGTTTGGAAAAATCAGAATCTACCTTTGCCCTTTACAATTTCTTCTTCATTTTCCCCTTGAGTTGGTGTCAAATTGTTGGAGCTAAACATCAACTAACTTTTCCTTTTGCTCTTTTTCTTCCCTAAGTATATTTTCTGCCACATGTTATGCTTGATTCACAATTTCATGAAAATCCACATTTGGAAAGTTTACAAAAACCTTTTTAACTGTATGGGAGGTAACAACTCTTCTGCTAAAGCTGCTGGCAACCTGCTGGCTGACACGCCCTTTGTAGGTACTGAAATGTCCAGGGAAGGATTCAAACACATCTATCATGAATTGCAACTATGCATCAAGAGATTCATTTTCTTTTTTTACAGCAGCTTTGATTCTTGCCCAGTTAGGGCTTGGGGGGCATACTATGGTAACAGTTTTTAACAAGTTTCGTAGTGGTCAACAATCTGTCATCTGTGTGTTTTTGGATATTATCACCTATATTTCAATTTGCTGATCTGTTTCTGAAATTGTCACAGGTTGTAGAGGCTTTTAATACTGTTTGCAAGTCTTCAGTTGTTGGATTTTTTTAGTTGAACATGTCCATCAAGATCTTTGTAGAATGTCTCTGAGTAGGAGGGATAGAATCTACAATGGTTTACAAATTCACTGCAGTCTAGCACCGCACTTCTTTTATGGTTGGTTCAACCTTGCTATCTCTAGCTGCTGCTGAATTCAGTACTTCTCACAATGGATGTAATTGTATAGGAGGTATACCAAAATTATTGGAAGAATCAGAATCTGTTCCCTCCTCTGCATTTTGTTTGGCAGGTGTTGTCCATCGACATTCTTCCCCTTAACAGTTGGAAACTGGATAACAATTTGTTAATCTTTTTTAAAGTTAGTTTTTGATGGAGAACTTTTATTAGGAAATCTTTTTAATTTTCCCACAGACTTAGCACTAGTTCTGTATTTATATTTATGATGCATTTGTTTCCCTTAATTAGCTATTTGCATTAACATTTGATCAGATGGTGCTACAGTATGTACTGAATGTCACTGTTGTTGGAAATTATTGTTATAAACCAGCCCACAGGGATAACTAGAAGTGCTGGAAGTAACATTGGATAAATCTAGGGAAATGGTAGTTGTTTCTGTCACATTTATCTCCACCTGCCCTCTGGAAGAGGGAGAACTATCAACTTCTTGAAGCACAGGTGGGTCATAATGTGAAGGGGTACAGAAGGCAATGGAGGCCAGTCATCATCTGATTATTCTGTCTCTATAACTGATAGCTTTTCTAATTGCCTCAGTGGCTACATACCCCAATAATGGAATTTTTCATCTGTACATTTTTGTAACAAGTTTATTGTTGTATTAACTGCCTGCAGCTGTGATTTTAATCGAGCTGAGTTATATTTTAGACGTCTAACTACAGATTCCTTTTCCTTATTTTTAGCTTCTTCTTGCCAGTCATTAAAAATTGACCAACAAGAGGCTGTTATTTTACCATCCTTCTGCTTCAATTTTGTTTTTTTTTTTAGATTTTCTAAAATGTTCATATCAAAAGTATCTTTTTCTGGTAATTGCAAAGTGCTATAATTTTTAGCAAGCTCAGACCATTTTAACAAATAACTACAGCTGTCTCTTCCATATTTATTAAACATATACCCACCTGGAATCATATCCTATACTCTGGCTCTTTTAAACCAGTTGCATTGGCACTCATTATAAAAACATACTTTCATACCAAAGGGATAGATATGCAGCTGGAATTAAACATTTGCTCACATTCTTAATGAAGGAATCCTCTCTATGCTTTTTTTTATATTTGATTAGACCCCACACACTCACCTGAGAACGATACTCTGTTCTTCTGACAAGGATACTATGTCCTTGTAATTAGTGATTAAACACCTCTAGCACACAGAGAAATAAACTTTATGATGTAGGTACAGTTAATTGCACATGCATACAATTTCCCAGACTAATACAAATTACCTGCTCACATACAGTTAAATCTAATGGAAAAGTTATAAGTAAAGCTTACCTGTGGAGACTTTAATCTCTGCTAATAGCAAAGCGAAATTGTGTATTGGTACACCGGAAACTTGTCTGATAGAAAACCCATCACAATGGGGACAGAGGCAATTTCTAATGCAGCAACACAGAAAAAGCTTGGAAATCCCTGTTTAATGGCAACAAACTGTTAAGGTACAAAATTACTACAAACACGACACAGTTCAGCAGAGAATAGCAATCTCCTTTATTGCAGAGAAAGGTACATATATGGGAGCAGGGTGGGTGTTAGCATTTTGGGGGCAACCAGCAAGTGTCAAGTTATGGACCCCTGTACACTTCCAATCTAAGAATCACCCTTTCACTGCCAACCCTACTAGGCAACATTTTAGTTCATGCTACAGAGTTTTATGGGTAGTATGCACAGATAAACTGTAGCTACAATACTCTTACAATCTGATAACTGTATGTACAACAATATGTTGTCCTATTTCATAGATGGGCATTGACAGTGCCCAGCATTATTATGTGTGCACAGATAAAAATCAGTGATATTTTACACATACAGATACACACACACACACACACACACACACACACACACACACACACACACACACACACACACACACACACACACACACACACACACACACACGACGTTCACCATCAAGGAATCTGGAGGAATTCCTGCTCACCTACTGCTTTTCATTAAGGTGTTAGAGGAAACCAGAATGCACAGATCGACACACACAAAGCCAGGGAAGGCATGCAGACTCCACATACAAAAAGCCACAGTTGAGACCTCAACCAGAGCAAAGCATGTGAAATGACAATGCTACTCATTGAGCCACTGTAGCAATGAGCAGCTGCTTTCACACACATCCTCTTCCTGCAAACAACTAAAGATTGCCAACTATTATGTGTAAGGTCTATGTTTATGCTGGCATGTAAAAGAAGTTATAGCCAACTTTTTACTCATAAATACATTGCAACAACATCCCCCCTTCACATACACACACACACACACACACACACACACACACACACACACACACACACACACACACACACACACACACACACACACACACACACACACTAGTATAATAGCAGTGCCAAAGTTGTAAATTATAGCCAGATTGTTCCTCTTACATTGCAACCCCCCCTACACACACACACACACACACACACACACACACACACACACACACACACACACACACACACACACACACACAGGGCCGGCCTTAGCTGAAATGGCGCCCTAGGCGAAGTACTGCTCTGGCGCCCCTTAAGCCCCACCCACACCATACTCAAGGAACACCCGTATTTGAGCCACGCCCACAGATGGGTCACTCCCACAAAATCCACTCCAGTTCTTTCAATGTTTAAATGCATGAAAAATCAGTCATACTGTAACAAACACCTTGTAGTCTAAGGTGGTTGCATAGGGTGACCATCCCCATGACCCAGCACTAGGTGCATTGGCTGGAGCAGTCTAAGGTGGTTGCAGAGGGTGACCATCCTCATGACCCAGCACTAGGTGCATTGGCCAGAGCAGTCTAAGGTGGCTGCAGAGGCTACACATGTTGCACCACAGCTGAATCTGCAGAAATAGGAGACAAAACTAGGATTTCAATTTTACATGTTAGACAGTGACATAATGTATGTACACCTCACCACCTGTTGGAGCTGTTCATGTAAACCTCCTTGTCACCTATGCTGTTTACAGTACAGTGGTCATTAGTCTCCCTCACCTCCCATTGGTGCTGCAGTTCAGGGTGATACTTGTGCAGGTCACTATATTGATGCTTTTTCACTGCTTACTAGAGCAGGTGATTCCAATGGCATCACTCACCTCCCTGGTAAGCTGGTGTCAAGCATCTGTTTCATATAATGGGCCATCACAATGACCCAGCAGGTTCTCCTGATAATCCATGTATAGTTTATACAGGAACATGTTTGTCTCCTGGATGAAGCAAGCAGGAGTCCTGCTGAACCAAGCACCTAAAGATGTCCTGTCCACTCAGCAAGTCAGAACAAGGAGAAAAAAATGATAGTCCCATGTGCACAACAACATAGCATAGACAATATGCAGCATGAACATCCTGGCAGCAAGGGTAAACTTTGGAAAGTATCTAACACAGACAGTTGGCTCTATGGGCTTCCCAGTGAATGTGCATGGGCATAGTGTGCATGTAACATACTAGTCTTGGAATGAGCATGGGCATAGTGTGCACGTGACATACTAGTCTTGGAATGAGCATGGGCATAGTGTGCACGTGACATACTAGTCTTGGAATGAGCATGGGCAGGCATGGTGACACTGTTTGAAGGTAACTAAAACAGAGCATAAAGAGGTGAGCAGTGGTAGCCTCTGTGGTATATATCCATCTCTCCACAACATTCAGTTTAGATACCTGTACTGAGTATTTCTGATGCCATTTGACTTGCTGATGTTCAGTAGGTCCATCTGTAACTTAACCCATTGCAGACTTGTGATGCCTCCAGGCATTTCTGAGTTACATCTTACTAATGCCTCTAGGTGTCTAACACTGGTTGTTCATATTTGCATTAATATTCCAAAACCATGCTATAAACAGTGTAATAAAATATTTTATCTTAAAGTTTACGTGATGGCAAATACAATTGTATTTATGTTTCTCTCTGTCTAATACAGCTAAAGAAATTCTGAATATTAGTTGTATACTATTTATTTGTATTGTAATTGTTTTCTAAATATATCAACATTCAAGTGACACCGACAGAACTATTAAACCTCATACAAAGGCACACAGTTGAAGAAAATGCTGCTGGTAGCATGTGTCTTGTCTGAACGTTCTCTCATATACAGCAAGCTGCGTATATAACATTACAAAAAAGTTCACCTTTACTGTGTTTATTGTAGCTTAAAAAAGCCAGTTTAGACCTAGAGTCAAATGATTGCTACCACTATGTAGAGTACTTTGTGCTGACTAATTTGCCATTTACAGTTTTCTAGAAACATATATGTTCCACAGATAAGAACATTCATTTGAACTGTGAGGCAATAACTTCATTGTTTAAAGGCTCAGGCCACACCCATTGAAAGTTAAAAGTACAAACTCAAAAGAGCTCCCCTGGGGGTAAATGAGATAATCGTTGTTGTAATTGCAAAGCCCCCTTGCTTGTCTATTCTCCTACAAGTTAATACTGTTAGCATACACATTTATGTATGAGTATTTGTAGAGCCTCTGCTTTTGTGAGCAAATGGAGGACAAATAGGAATGGGTCTTTCGTGGCTCAAAAAGTGAGAGACGGGTCACCTAGGAGCATCTGGTAGGCTACTGGGAGTAAACAGAGTTGCTGTTATATATAGGGGTAGTTGAAGGATTTCAGGCCTTTAGTTTTTTTATCTAAAAATTGGTAAGATGACTTATATGAATGCTGAAGGTATTACCCTGAAAGTAACAGGGTCAGGTAGAAGTACTACTTCTGTGTTACTCCACAGCTTGTCTGAATCTTTCAGTGTAATGGAATTTCCATGCTTACCACGAGTAGTTTCTGCCTCTGATGTTGCTTCACAAGACATTTAGTGATTCCTCAGCACAATGAAGGTAGCCTTCAGTGTTGCAGATACCATACTATATTCAGTTAAAATTTCCCAGCAGAACTGCCTTGGGAGTGTTACTGTTTATATGGCTATACTATGGAGACATTCAACTCTTAGTATGTGGATGATTAAGCTATGGTTCTGTCAGGCTTTAATCCCTCTCACATGACCTGAGTCATAGAGTATATGCTGTGTAAACCTGACTACATCCTGCCTTTTTTATATTCTTTTTTCCTGCTTTCTGTTCTTGTTGACAATCAACCTCTGCCCCTGTGATCATGCCCATGCATTTCCTATCATTGAGGCATAAAATGGTCAAACAAGGTGTCATTTTGCAAGCAGCCCTGAAGGATTTTCTGATTTCTGGTTCTAGCCTCACCCTTAGTGGTTGACATTATACGTTCGTGCATTGGCAAGGGCCTGCGACATCTTCCGGTCTGTATACACATGCTCCCCATACCTCCATTATGAAGACTACCAAGCAAAAAAGACTTGAAAGGCAAACTACTCATGGACAGCCTATAACACTGTATTCCATACATGTGTAGGTGCTGACACTGCAGCAGGCCAAAGTGCTTCACTCCCATTCAGGACAAGTGAATACATGCTGGCCATTCACTCACTCTGTCATTGGTGCCTTCAGCATCAGGGTTGCTAGTTAATCCTATATATTCTGCTTCCTGAGTTTGTGACTTGTATTAATATAACTTGTATTACCATAAAGTAAAAACTATGCCCCAAGTTTGACATGACATGCTTGGTTAAAGGACTTTTTACGCGCAGACACACACACACACACACACACACACACACACACACACACACACACACACACACACACACACACACACACACACACACACACACCTACACACCTTACCTCAGCCTGCATAAAAACAGAGCTTCCTTCCAGACCAGTGCAGCCTACATAAAAACGGAGCTTCCTTCCAGACCAGCACAGCCACTATATTTGTCTGCTAATTTTGTTTGCTATACCTACAGAGTCTGAGTGGGTGGTGAAATTTTGGATAAGTCTACAAAACTACTGGGTGTTATTTCTTAGTTAATGTAACCACAGAAGGACTTATTATTACTGTTTTTAAAGTTTTTTCCTGAAGCTACCTTAAGTCTACAGCACTAAGCATAAAGTGTTCTACTGTGACATTTAAATAAAGCCCCAAAATAATCCACATAAATTCTGGTCTACCCTAAAAATACTCTTGCAATTCGGTCAACAATCAATGCCAATCCCATTAGTGGCTAACATTCAAGATAGTATAGCTACACAATTTAATTCATTCTTTAGGACCGCAATACTTTCTCTTTCCAAAAACACCTGACTCTCCCCACTACCTCTCTTTACTCTCCCTACTCCTCCTAAAGAAATTAAGGATGCTTTTTATTTCAAGCTGATCCAAAGTAACACTATAAAAAAGCTACTTGGTAAACTTAAACCAACCAGTCTTGGCTGCATATCACACACTCAGCATAACAAAACGGAACCTCACACACACACACACACACACACACACACACACACACACACACACACACACACACACACACACACACACACACACACACACACACACACAAACACACTCCTTACCTCAGCCTGCATAAAAACAGAGCTTCCTTCCAGAACAGCCTGCATAAAAATGGAGCTTCCTTCCAGACCAGCACAGCGTGCATGAAAACGAAGCTTCCTTCCAGACCAGCACAGCCTGCATAAAACAGAGCTTCCTTTCCACGCACTTTTGTATTTGAATGTTAGCGTGCAATGCACGCATGGGTACTATAGGTCTTACTGCTGTAAAAGTGGGGGGGTCGCTCCCTCCCCCTCGCTCTATGGTTCCGGCGCCCATGCGTGGTTGGTGAATTGTGCTTTTAATTACGGAAGTGGGGGAGGGCACAATGCTACAGCTGAAAAGTGGAGAGAAGTAAAGTTCTCAATTTGCGCCCTTTATGATGTCGGCTTTTATGGCGCCCTAGGCAGTCGCCTAGTTCACCTATGCCTAAGGCCAGCCGTGCACACACACACACACACACACACACACACACACACACACACACACACACACACACACACACACACACACACAATTCATATCAATACGAGTTTTATGCTGAATTTAGCAAATACCAATACATTGTGCAACACTAGTACTGACACACTAGATCAATGATTGTTGTTTAACAGCTGTCAGGAGTAAAACATATCTGTCACTGTCCCGCATTTTGCCTGATATTTTTGCCCTATTTTGCTGATATTTTTTTTCACAACATGAACACACCCACAGAACCAGACAGACAAATGGAGGACTGACCGATGGCATCCAATATCCCACAGACCCCACAGATGGACATGAGAGAATACCGGAATCCTACCCAGCCACAATACAACTCCCAGGGCTCATATCACCAGAGCCCAGTACACATGAACAGGAATTATCATCACAGCAATTACAACTTCAGCCAGAGATACAGCTCACTGAGGTTCCAGCGAGAAGAAGCAAATTACCATCTGAACCCAAGGAGGGAGGAACAAAACATAGTAGTAGAAGTATAAAAAATCGGTTGGACACGGCAAAAAGAAAAAAATATATATAAATTTATTATATACAATGTAAGTGCTTTCACGGTCTAACTAACCACTTCATCAGACTACAGATGTCAGAAACCAATTCAAGAGGGAGGACCAAAACAACTGGAAGAGGGAGCAGTAGACAGTGGCAGGAGAGTTGTGTTACCTGGGGAATAACAACTTCTACCCATCAGGGCCATAAGCCTGCAGATGGAATTAGCTCCCAGGATCTCGAATCATTCAAAGAAACCACTGAAAGCACTTGAAGAAAAAGTGATTAACAGAGAATATACCTCAGTAAAGGAGCAATGAGACACAGACCATCATTGATTTAAAATGTATGTGAGAAAGTTGAATTTGAAACTTTTATTTTACAAGAAAAATAACATGGAAGAAGATAAACCCATAGAAGACAATATTAAATGACCCAGTAATTTTGCCCCCCACTGTATGCCATACTTGCAGCCTTTGAGACAAAATGTGAGCTCGACATAAGAAAGGGTCTCAAAAAAACACCGAACATAAGTATTATAATATTTCAAAGGATGAGATATTAGCACTTAAGAATTTGAGTAATGATAGAACTAGACATGTTACGAAGGCTGACAATGTGTGAGGCATATTTGCTACAGATACTGACAGTTATATAATGAAAATAGAGAACATATTGAACACACCTGAGTTTTATTCCAAACATTCCTTTGAGGAGGATAAAACTGCATATATAGAGTGGAAAGATAAGCTAACCACAGTGCTTAAAGAAGAACTTACTAGTGAAACCTTTTTTGAGTATTTAAACACTTCTCACCCGAAGTTACCTTTTTTTTTTTTTTTTTTTTGGGATTACCAAACTCCATAAACATAAAGAAGATCCATCTTACAGACCTGTTATGGCAAGTGGAGGTTCTATATCAGAGGCCACGGCCATATACTTATTTTTTATTCTTCAGCCTCTTGCTGAAAAGAACTCATCTTTTATTTTAAGTTCACTTGATTTGTTAAGAACAATAAAAGAAGTGTATGTGAATGAACAGTGCATTTTGATAACTATTGATGTTGAAGCCCTTTTCACTGTGTTACCACACATGTACTGTATTGAAGCAGCTACAGAGGCTTATAGCAGAAATAATAATGCTTCACAAGGGCAAACAATGCTTGGGAAAGCTAATAGACTTAATGTTGAGTGACAAATTCTTCAGTTTCAATGGCCAGGCTTACAAAGAGATGAGGAGGATAGCCATGGATGCAGCTATGGCCCCTAGCCTGGCCAATGTAGCCTTAGGCAAGTGGGAGGAGGAATTTGTACTGCAAAGTGAATACTGGAGGTTTATGAGCAGCTACCTTCACTTTATTAATGATGTATTTATAGTCTGGTGAGAAATCTAAACTCACTGAATTTATCCATTACATCAATAACTTCAACTCCTTCCTGAAATTTACCACTTCCATCAGTGCAGTTCCTAGCTATGACTGTCAGTGTTGATAAAGACAGAGGAAAATGAATTAGCAACTTATACAGGAAACCAACAAGCATGAGCTACTTACCTCACAGAGACAGTATACATCCGGTAAAAACTAAGCACAATGTAATAAAATCACAAGGCTACAAATTAGCATGCATTACCACAGATTTGGCCCCTTTTCTAAAAATTATGAATGATCCTGAAAATGATTTCTTAAGCAGAGGATATGAATCAAACATGTTACATATGACTCTGGATCCCATTAGAGATTCTAAAACTAACAATGACCCCATGTGGAACAGGCCTTTTGGTAGATTATGTAATGAGGCCATCCTAACCCAAAAAAGAGAAAAGTAAGGACAGTTGCATTCTGACTTACACCTGAGATTTCAATATAATTAAAGCCATTATTAAGGAGAAGCAGCCATCCTCAATGACAATCAGCAGCTTGTAGGGGTTTTAGGAGAGCACCCTACTTTTGTATATAAAAAGAGCAGAAGCATACTTAGATATGTGGAAAAGAAAAATAAGTTACACCAGGATGACGTGAGCACTAAACTCTGTGAGCCACATAACTGCACTTTCTGTGAATATTTGTTGGAGTGCGACTCATTTTGAGTGCCCTAACTTAAACAAGTGGAGAAATCTTCACAAGGTGGTAATTATAATACTGAAAAAGGTGTATATAGGGCCATGTGCAATGACTGCCCTATACTTTATGTGGGTAAGACTATGAATAAAGCAAAAAGGAGGAATTCAGGTCATCTTTCTGACATTAGACATCAATGCCAGAGGACACCTTATCCAAACACTACAGCCCAGACATTCTGGTTTTAAATGAATCATTCTGGAATGGGTATAGATGGATGAGCTTGAAGGGGACATCAATTGTCTGTTGGAGAAAAAAGAACTATGGTGGCAGCTGAAATTAAATGCATTCAGAAAACCAGAACTTAACTACTATTGCTCTATTAAGAGTATGTTGAACTTACGTTAGCTGCCACACAATCCGTAAAGGTTTTTTAGAGAATTTTTTAAGAAATATTTTTATGTACAAAACATATACTAAACAATAATAAAAATGATATGTAGAATGTATATATATATATATATATATATATATATATATATATATATTTAGTTGCTTTAACCTCAATTATGCTTTGATTAGATTTATTGCATCACACCAGAGATTTAAACGACAAATTCAAAACATACATTTTTTATACTACTATTACTATGTAGTATTGGTATAATTCCCCATTTACCATACTGGTGGATGCCCATGCACATACCTGCACACTTTTATACATTACTAGTTTTCTTCATCCACTGTTTTCTCTATTTTTATGTGGTTTTCCTACTAGTTTACATTGTATAAACATGTTTTGGGGGCTGCAAACTGTTTTTTTTTTGCAAAGCACTGATGTTTTTTCCGAGCTGCTAATAACTTAGTTTTTTATGCACACTAATACACATGGACAGCAGAATCATATGTTCTTTATTTACTAGATATTATTAGACAGGTGCATGTTTATATTTAAAGCATTCTAGTTTGATTATATTTATGGTTAGATAGCTATGTGTTTTTCTTGATTTTAGCTCCTGTCACAGACCTGATGAAGGCTTTATTGCATTAGTCATCTGAAAGTGATTTTAGTTAAAATTATTTTTATGTATATGTTTTTATTATATGTTATGATTTTCTTAATACCTGATCTTGGAATGTGGGTCACAAACAGATAAGTAGTTTTTTCCTTAACTATGATTTAGTTTGATCTATTCAGTAGGAGTGTGTGGGGTGGGTACTTGCTGTTCTAAAATGCACTTTTACGGCCCTGTTTGTATTGTTTGCCATGAATAGGCTTGTTAAAAATTAAACAATACTTATATTTTCCACACCTGCTTCTAAGTATATAAAAACTGATATGTTTAACATTGTTAAAATAGTTCTGATTTATTTGTTACTGAGGATCATTTGCCTGTGATGAATAAATGCTTGTTTCTTTGAATACTCCTTCAGCAGACCAACTACTCGATGAAGATCTACAAAAGGCAACCGAATCTATTGCCTACCCCATTTCCATTCTTATCAATAAAACCATCAATGAAGGACACATCTCTAGAATATGGAAGGTCTCCCATATTATCCCCCTTCATAAGGAAGGAAACTCTACTGAACTCTCCCATTACCGTCCCATTGTCCTACTGTCTCTCCTAGCAAAGATCATGGAAAAATGCATCCATAGACAATTGCTCATCCACCTAATCCAAAATAACTTACTTTCCAACTCTCAGCATGGTTTCAGACCTTTCCACAGCACTACTACTGCCCTCCTTTCCTTCACTGACTCTATCAACAAAAAACATAACCTCAATATGCTTTCCTCTGCACTGTTTATAGATCTGTCTAAGGCGTTTGATATGGTAAATCACTAGATACTTATAAATATCCTCAAATTTCTGTCACTAGATGCATTAGCTATAAAATGGTTCTAATCCTATTTGGACAACAGACAACAGGCCGTGCTTTGGCATAACACTCTAGCTACCCGTCTGCCCGTTAACATAGGTGCCCCTCAAGGGTCCATATTAGGACCTCTCCTATTTTCTATATTTATCAACGACCTTCACCTAGCAATCCCTCAAGCTACATGCATACAATACACAGATGATTCCACACTTATATGCTCAGCCACATCTCCATATGAACTTCACTCCTTTACCCAAAATGTCTTTAACACAGTTGAACAGTGGTTTACTCTACGCTGTCTCCTTCTGAACCCCCAAAAAACTAAACTCCTCCTTTTCACTCCTACATGTAAGTCCCCCGCCCCAATAGACTTCACAGTAACATCCAATAACAGTACTCCCATATCCCCAGACCCAACTACCAGACTACTAGGTATCACCATAGATAACAACCTTAACCTCGATACCCCATATTAACAATACCTAAAACCTGTTAATAGAAAACTAGGCTCTCTCTACAGGATCAAACCCTTCCTCTCTCCTGCAGCAAGAATAACTATTGCTCACACTCATCTAATTTCTACTCTTCTCTGTGACTCACCCATATATACTAAACTCTCTAAAAACAATCTTAATAAAATGGAAAACTCCTACAATAACATAGCCAGATTTGCTAGAGGTAACCCTTTCAGAACCCACCACTGTATTAACCTAAAGCAACTAGGATGGCTTGAATTACAAAATCAGCTTAAATTCCACCAACTTACCATTGCCCACAAAACCCTTTACCAGTCTACCAATAGCCCTATGATATCTACCCTCATTATCCCCTACAACAATCTAAAGACCTTACGTTCATCACATAAACGTCTTGTAAACATTTGCAAATCAAACAACAGGGCTGGGGACACTCTTTTCTCCAATACTGGTGGAAAATCCGGGAACCTTCATCCTAGCGAACTTTCCTGTCTTCCCTCTATATCACTCTTTAAAAACAAACTGAAACTTTTCCTCAGAACACACTGGTTATGCCGCTGTACTAAACCTGACTGATCTACTAGCTCTCTTACTTGGATCTACCTACCCTCCTCTTCTCAGTAGTCTTGTTCCTTTTCTTAGAAACAACTGACCTAGTCCTTCTAGATATTTTTACTCACATCCTCAGAATTTCATTAAGGAGACTAGTTTTACTCATATACTCTATAGTTCAGCTCCTACATTTTCTTTATGACAACTTGTTTACTAATATATTGTATAAATCAGCTGCTATCTTTTTACATGTTGTATTGCAACTACATTTGTATTGTACTAATTGTATCTGTATATTTAGCACTATGCTATGAACAAATGACCTCTGTGATTATTCTCTGTTCTGTACCTGCAATGTTCATTGTACACATTCATTTTTTATATAAGTGATTGTATTTTGCTTCCACGGAGCTTATCTCCCCGGGCCTCTACTGAAAAATGGACATATATCCAGTTAGACTAGCCCGGTCAACAAATGTAAAATAAATAAATAAAATAACACTACTTGGGTTTTATGATTTTTGGAAATTATTGTGAACGAGCTCATCAACAAAGTTTTAAGACAACTAATTTCTCTGTATTATTTTTTCCTCAACACTCGTGGTGGTGAGGTCGGGACTTAATTTTTGCCGTATCCATCATAAAAAATATCTGATTTGCTGGTAAATCATTCAGGATTACAGACAGTCAGTAATGCTAAACATTACAGTTTCATACTTCTTGCTTTCCAAAAAAAAGCATGTTGATGCAAAACGTGCAATTCAAATAGCTTTAAGCCAATTAGAGCAATGTGTAAAAAGTGTTCTTGATTCTGCTATTATTGTTGGCTTTGTCAAGAATTCTTCAGCATAGAAGTTGAAAGTTTTACTATCCGGTGTCCTGCCAGTACTTATAAACCTCCTTGAAAGAGAAATCTGTCCCTGAAGATTGATAACATCTGTTCTTAAAATCCCTGTTAAGCACCGGGATTGGTGACTCTGATTGATCTGCCAATCTCTAAGTCTTACCTTGCTCATGTTCATTAATTGATTACTGGCTTTTATCCTAACAAGGTCATATCACAAATCTGTTTAGGATGAAGCATGTTATCAGAGAACAAATTATCCATTTTTTATCATTTACCCAACAAGCAGAGTTAAGGGTCTCACAGAGTTAAGTATGAATAGGAGGTCCCATTCAGCAGCAAGTACTGTGGATGCCTAAAAACAACTGTGATGTTAGTTTTCATGGAAAGTGCTCACCAGCAGGATCTAACTAAGTCAAGGGCACTATGCCACTATTAAAACATTTAATGACATTATGAAGCATGTAACTTGACAAAACACTGTTATTACAACTAGACATATCTTTGAATTTGAAAGGAGTAGAAATGGTGCCAGTCCTTAGGATTCATCATTTTATGTGTTATTATTACCAACCTGATTTATTAAGTACACAGGATTGCTGTACTAGCTTTTGTTGGTTTAACAAACATGTAACAAAATATCAACATTAGATTGCATACTGTGGTGGGGGGCCCACCAGGACTAGGTGTCCCCCAGGGACTGCAGTGTTTGCTGGCACCTAAAGCCAGCTATGCATGGGAGACCAGAAACCCAAGTTCCTACCTCCATTAACAGCAGAATCATACATTCTTTATACTTTTTTTTCTAATTAAAAGCAACACTATTATAACAATCTTAGAACAACCACTGACCAATTAAAAATTAATACTTCAGCATTAATTCTGCTAAAATCTTCTGACTCTGTGTTTATGACTTTCCATTTTAGGCATGAGTTCCGAATTCCATAAAAGAACTTTCTGCAAAGAACAGAGCTTTTTAAACCTTTGCCATGCTAGCATATTTGGCAAGAAGTAAATAATCTGATATGTACTAAAATGCACTCAGGAATCCATCTTGTAATGAAAGCATATTAGAAATGAAATATGCACTCTAACCTTTTCCTTCTCTTTATGCCACACCCTTCAAAAAGCAAACATGGTTATATGAAGTTTTCTGACACAGTGCAGTGTTTTTTACCCTCTATCATGCTTGTAACATTTTCCTTAGTTGTTAGTTAAAACACAGTCTATTGAAAGTAAATATGAGCAGGAATAACATTAGTTATTTGTTTAGGAGTTGCATTATTGTTTGTAGCAGAAACCTCAACAAGTTTGATTTGTGCAAATAAAACTTTGAGTATGAATTGCAATAACAGTCAGCAGTGATATAGACTTATTAGAACCAGTTTTCATATGGTATTTCTTGTATAATCTGACCCATGTTATTATGCGGTATTTCATTATATTTGTGATTTGACTTTGTCTGGTTTCTTTTTCTTTTCAACACAGACTTAAATCTGTCAGAAATGCTTGATGTGGAATCACAGAATTAGAAATTTGTAAAACTGCCATGGCCAGGGAATTTTGTGAGTAGAAAAAAGTTGCATTCAGTTGTCAGGATGAAAACTAGTCTGTGCTTCCTTCCAGATAATCACTTTGTTTGCTTGGACATATAGTAGCTATGTTTTAGTTAGACATACAGTGGTTTCTCATAGGAAACAAGGAGAATAAAGAAAAAAGGCATACCATATTTTTGCTTTAGTTATATCGGAGGGGCAAAAAAATTGCTAGTCTGTATACAACCATACTTTCCACTGGAGTTATGCATGTGTGAGGAAGAAGAGGAGAAACAGTTGAAAAGCCAATTGCTGACTAAGGTGTTCCAATTCAATATTTGAACAGTACTTTAAAATGGGAAGAAGATGCAGGTTTTGAGAGACTTGCCAGAAGCATATAGTGTCACGATGCCCATAAGACCACCCTGCAAATGTGCGACTAGAAGTTTCTCACATTTCTTGGTCAAGATTGGTAAATTATCACAAACCATATTCATACACTCCCAGTTGCAAACATTGTACATTATTTATAATCTACCCAATCTTTCTCACTCAAACATTACATAGCTCATTTAAATCCTGCTGCCTTTTAGGCCTCATTCCTCCCTTGTATGAATTGTTTCTACATTTCCCATTTTTTCATATGTAGTTTGTTCCTACCCTTTTCTAAAGATATCATCTGTGATTCGTTTTCATTTATATAAATGTATGATTCCTATGTGGTAAGTGATGGTTTAATAAAGATGTTTCTTGTTTAAAAAATGGCAGGAATTGAATAATTTATGCAATATTGCTTAGGTTATATGACATATGGCAATATATGTGAAGTATAATATTTGTTATGTTAATATAGTTTGATTACTTTTATATGAATGTAATTTACTTATGTCACAAGGGATAATTCAATAAATGTGTTTGAAAGAAAAAAGACTGGTGACATATGCGCATAAAAGATAAACTTTCATTCATTGTAAGCATTATTTGATTGTTGCGTAGATTGAGGGATATTTTTCCTTATAACTATAACCAGTGAAAGTGCTTTCTTTTACAATGTGATGTTTTAGCACTGTAATGAAATTGAATCTTTATATATTTAGATTTAATCTGGTCATGTTCAGACACTGTAATAGCTGTAATGATTTCCTTGTTACCTTATTTTTTTGGATAAAAATCTCCTCACAAGCTTAAGCTCTTCCTCTGTTTCACAACTCCCCGCTTTAAGGAGATTCTCCAGATCTTGTTGTCACCTTTGGAGTTTCAAAATCTCTGTAACAAGTTTGAATAATTAGGCATGTTTTTTTTTGCTGTTTTCACTCTGATAAGTGACTTTCTTCCTCTTATTTTTGTCATAAAATTTACAATTCAGTATAACTGTGGCTAAGTTATCTTGACTAGTTTCTCTCCCTACTTTTCCTCTCTTATTCCTTCCCAGTCCTTTGTCAACAAAAGTTCTTTAATTCTGCAGTATAAATTGAAAACACGTTTCCTTTTCTAATTTCTAGCATATAAATCTTATTGATCAGCAGGTGTTACGACTATTTAAATGCTGTTATTATAGAGATCATAATATTTTTCTTTGTTAAGAGGCCTAACCATGGAAAAGAAATCTGTCAGGCTTTAAAAAGTATAGTACATGTGGGCAGAAAATACTCCCACAGGAATCATATAACATGCATAGTTTGTTTGGTTGTGGAGCATTTGGAAAACAATTGTAATATTTGCAAGAATTTTAGCTCTTGCACTCTGCTAGACAGAAGGGATAAGCTTGTCTCAAAGGAGTTGCTGTGCTCCAAGTTGGCACCAGTGGAAAAACCTACATTAGAGGGCAAAGACAGAAATTACTCCAAGGTGCCAAGACCAGAGCAAAAGGAAATAAAAACATAAGGCTGTAAAACCTGATGTATCCATTCTGGAAAATATGACTCCAGGTTACTCACCGGACTTTCGTCTTCTCCTTCTCCACCTTGTCCAGAATGTCTCTATGGTGACTCCCACCAGATCTACTTTGCCTCCTTGGCAGGAGTTGTCTAGCAATACCAACTAAGCACTGAGTGGAAAAGAAGGAATTTTTTTCTTCATAAATGCTTCAGCTTCATCTCTTAGATCCTTCAGATACTAGGAGTATATGATATTGACCTTCATGAAGGCCTAGCTTATGCTATCATCTCAGCCTCCTCTGTGCCAAGGGTGGCTTGAGAAGACTCACTCCCAGTCTTTTCTTCTATCCTTCCTCCTCCAGCCCCATTTAAGCACCAGCAGTAATGGAATCCTCTCCCATCCTGGCAGCTGTTCCTTTGGCATTGGTGGATGTTCATTCTTCTGTACTGCTGCTCTCACCATTGGTGGTTGTTTCAGCACTGTCCCTGGTGCCCTCCTCTGAGTCACTAGGTACAAAGGTCCCATTGCCAACCATGAGGTACCATCTTTGACCCTGTTGGTGTTGTCAGTATCAAGTGGTTCAGCACTGAAATTGCCAGAGACTTCTTTAGCCTCAGAATGCTCGGTACCAAGGTCAATTGGTTATGGCATTGCCACAGTGATGTCAGTGCCTACACATTTGGCATTCAGTTTTTTGGGGCCAGAATGCCTCCATTGATATATTGACACAGGAGAGACTAGTTCATGTCTCTTGAAGGGGCAGATACTAGATCTATTTAATTAATGATATACTGCTAACACAGGGATATTTGACCACTTATCATCAATGTTCTCCATGGACAGAAGATTTCATAGGCTAATATTGCAGAGAGCTGGAGTGCCATCTTCTCAGCATAGTTCAGATGATGCTCCACCAAGTCCCCCCAGGAAGATGTGGTTTAAGAGGAAGCAATTTGACTCACCTTCAGAGTCTCTCTCTCTCTCTCCCCAGAAACAAATCTCAGTAAAGGAGAAGTCTTCCCAATATCTCTTCCAGAGGACACCTCCTTTGGCAAAATTTTGGAGATGATGACTCAGAGGGGATCCAGGCCTGATGACCTCACCTCCTTAGAGGAAGATATCTTAAAGGAGGCTTTTAATTCCTCACCTCAAGTGGACATGGTTGTACCACTCCCAAACAAGCAAATTGATATGGTGTGCAATACAGCCTGGATGTAGCCAGATGTAGCTGAGACCTTACCTTAGAAGCCAGGTAGAGTGCTGCTAGCCCTAAAGATAGACATCACTGGAGTAAGAGACCTCTTGTGAATTCCATAGTGGTGCCTCTGCCAACAAGAGGAACAGCCTAGAGAATAATCAGGCTATCCATCCTCTGAACAGGGACTCTAGAGTGATGGATAGACTTGGGAAGCACCTGTATGAGTTAATTACATTCTAAATCAGAGCTTTGAATTATATGGTGTTTATAACCAGGTTTCAGGGGGAGCTGGCTGAAAAAACTGTGAATACTCTGAAACAGTTGTCTGTAGGCTGCTAGATGATTTATCCAAAGACCCAAATGGCTGAAATATCATCTATATTTGCCTTCCCTCATCATGCATCTGATTCATAATGCTTTGTATGGTGCAACTCAAGTGGTGGGCTCTGTCCTTGAGATGAAGAGGCAGATCTGGTTTCATCTAATTTACTTTGCAGACCACATAAAAAGGCAGTGTTTGTTGATGCTCCTTTTGATGGCTCCTCCTTGTTTGGGCAAAAGGTGAAAGAGAAACTGATGTAGTTTGAACAATATGGCAAAATGCCAAAAGTCAAGTTTCAGTGCCTCGAAGATCTTTTTAAATGAATCAAAATGTTGCCAAGGACTTATGGTTTTGCATGTGCCAGCAGCCCCAGAGTATAGAGCAGTATGACAGGGTTCCCTTGGCAGAGGGGATTTCAATCTAGCCACCACCCATAGCCAGCACTAGAGATGGTCCAAACAACCAGGACTATACTGTCAACATGAATTGTGAACAGTTGTGTAACTCTTCTATTCTGGTGGCAGTCAGGGGGTGTCTTTTCCATCATCTCAACACGTGCTTAGCCAACACACTGGACAGGTGAATAAGCAATGTTATATCCAGAGGCTACTGTATTCCTTTTTTGGAGATGCCCAGAAACCTGCCCTCAGAGCAATGCCCCCCAACAGTTCTAACCCATCAAAGAAGTACAGCTAGACAGGAAGTCATATCCTAAAGAAAATAACCATCCAAGAGGTCCCACTAGACTAAAGAGATTCTGGGTTCTACTCTAAGTTTTTCTTGGTGTCCAAAAAAGACTCAGACCCATTTTCAACTCAATTGTCTTATACCAAAATGTGAAGAAGCAGTCATTCTAGATGATCATGTGCAGCCCGTCCTGCAGTGTTTGCAGACAGGCAATTGTTATGCTCTTTGGATTTCCCAAGATGCATTGTTACACATCAAGATAACAAAACTATCAGGGAAGTTCTTGTACTTACAGGTGGGAACCAGTCATTATCATTTCATAGTCCAAACATTTGGACTTTGACACCACCACCCCTCTCTGTCTTTACCAAATGCATGGTCCTTGTCACATCTCACATGCAACTTCCAGAGGTAAGGGTTATCCCTTACATGGATGACTGGCTCACAGTGGCTCCTACTATGGAATTACTGCTGCTGGTAAGACAGTGCTTACCTTGGTTGTGCCTATCTTTTGGGATCATAGGTCAATCCCCAAAGTCTCAACTAATCTCAGCACAATCCATAGTTTTCATAGGCTGCCAGATGGACATAGTGAATCAAAAAGCAAACTTTCCCACAGAAAGGATTGCCTCCATTGTCAAAGAAGTAAAAGATTTTCTCAGAGACCAAGACCTACAGCAGCTACTGTCCTAAAAGTGCTGAGACTTATGGCTGTATACATTCAGACAGTTCCATTCACCAGAATAAACTGGAGAACTCTTCAGTGCACACTCAGAATTAAGAGGGACCAGGCACTATAACCCTATGATGCACACTATCAAACTTTCAAATGCATGCGTATTTAGTCTCTTATGATGGACAAAAAGTACAGAAGTTGTCTGTGGGAAAACACTTTGTTCGGCCCTTTCCAACTGCCACAGTCACAGCAGATGTGTCTATTTTGGGGGTAGGGGATATTATCTGCATTGGCCAGTCCAGTGAACACATACTCATCCAGAGGAGGCAAGATTGCACATCATCACACTGGAGATGAAAGCAGTTCTCCTAGCATTTTAGGCATTTCAGGACTTGCTCCCCCAGAGTGAGATTGCCCCTGACTCAGACAATACGGCAGGGTATGATACATAAGCACACAAGGAAGAACACTATCTTACTCTCTTTGCAGAGAAGCCATGAATGTTTTGAAATGTGTCTTAAGATTGCATTGCTTTCTTGTAGCAATGCACATATCAGGGACAACCAACATGATTGGGGACAGTTTCAGCAGACAGATCCTGCTTCTGTATGATTGGTCTTTCAGCAACATATTTCAGACTTTGTTGTAATTTATTTACTTCACTATTCAATAACTAATGCAGAGATTTTTTCAACATTGTCTCTGTAATAGTGCAGGCAGCAACAGACACAGTCACCCACAACTGGCCCCCAGATCTCTTACATGCAAATCCTATTTCTTCTTTTAACCAGGTTTATCCAAAAAACCAAGATGTGCAAAGTAAAAGTCATACTTTTAGCCCTTTTCAGGCCCTGCCAGATATCGTTCCCCTTGCTGTGGCATCATCTAAAGAGACAACTTATTCTCCTGCCATACCACTACAGTCTCTGTCACATCCATCCAGGTTGCCTGACCCACATGTTCACTCCCTTCATCTGACTGCATGGTTTCTCCATTTCCATTATGGCCAAGGATCTATATTTTCTCACAGAGGTGGACAATTTACTGTCTGCCTCTTCAAAGGCAGATGCAAAAAATACATACAGACATCAGGTAAGGGCAAACACTCTATGTCATCTTCTTTTTTACAAGTACTTATTTTTAGCCCAGATCTTCCAGGAAGGGGCTAGCTATTCTTCAATTAAGGTACATCTGGCAGCTATTTCATATTTTCATTCAGGATTTCCTCATCCCCGTTAATTTAGTTCCCTCCTGGGATTTCAGTTTTGTACTGGAAATACTAATGAAGCCGACCGTTGAAAAAGCAAACTTTATTGATTTAAAAATGATGACATGGAAGACCTTCCTTCTGGTAGCCATTATTTTGTGAAAAGGATTTCAGAAATTCATGCCTTATCCTCAAAATACCTGCATTTGATTTTTCTCCCAGACAACTTTTGTTTTCATTTCCTTAACCCAAAAGAATTTAGAAAAAATGAACAAGTTGTTTCATTCTCCTCTTTCAAGCAGGGGTCAAATGATGTATAAAATTAGCCTGTCTACATGGCTATGTGCTTACATTTTCTATAGCTTCTTTTCAGAGGGAAAAACATTGATCACCAGACTGATTATTCTCCACCTTATGGGGTTTCATAACTAACCTCATCAATTTGTGGGCTACCCTCAATTGGAAACTAAGGTTAAACCCAACATTTTGCAAGTCTCTATGGCAGGCTTTTAGTCTGAAGTTGAAGAAGCAGTTGAAGCTGATTATAGCCAAGAATTTTAGGTACAATCTCATGTCTTCTGTTGGAGTGCTTAATGCAAATAGTAAAATGGTATTTAAAAATTAGTTTGAACAAGTTATTTTAAAAGTGCCTTTGTAAATAATAAAATCTCCTGTGGCACTGACTGATGAGGGGAAGTCTGAGTGTGCAGCTTTCTCTGAGGAAGTGTTAAATCTTAGAAAGAAATAACTGTGGGAGCTGCAGAAATTCTTTTAATGACGAAAATTATGGCCAGACTACAAAAGACTGGGGAGGCATACTGGAAGGTCTGTGTCACAAAGATCATGATATCCTGGTCCCTAAAGTGAGGCACAACCCCAGAATAGTACATTTTATGAATGAGTCTGGCTTTGTTATAGACTTAGGTCTTCCTAGTCACTGCTTCAACATGAAACAAATGAAAATCGTGGACAGGGAATTCTTCAATATGGTGACTATGGTTTTCCTTACTTTCTATGTGTGGTTTGATTTACTGTTTAAAACTATTTGTTACAGATTTGCCACATTATATATTGTGTGCAGCTTTATACTTCTTTGAGGCTGGATTGTCTTTGCAGTACCCCTGCATAGTAAGTCTTAATTAGTACTTCTAGTGAATATAGTTTTGATTTCTGAAATTAGCTCAGTACAGCTCTTTTGAATTTTAAAAACTTGACATTTAAAAAACGTAACACAGTATGCTGTTTCTATGATGGTTGTGTTCTGAACTTTTTGCCTACGTTGCATTCATTGTATGTAACCTTTATTAACAGATTTCAGCAGCCATAACATAGGTTGCAATCAGAAATGATCTTTTCACCTCCGATCATATGGATGAAACCATTCTGAACCAAAGAACTCAGTCAGATTTAAAGGATTCCAGCAGACTGCAGGTGTGCATAGATGAGATTGCCTAGATCAAAAGATTAATCTTCAGATATCAACATTAAAAACATAGTTTTCCGTACCAAATAAATGAAAATGTTAAGTTCTTTCTTGTTCTGACAATGTGAACCAGAAAAAAGGACAGCAAAATTGTTTTTAGGTGACAGTTGGATCCCACATAACAAAAATCTGAATTATATATATTGTACTTAAAGGTGTTCAGGCATATACGCTGTTCATCTGGTATTTAAATTTATTGGGACACAAAAACAGAAAACAGTGCTAGTCTAAACAAAACAATGTTATAAAGGGACATAACATACATTTAGCTTATAATGTAGTTTTCAGTGTCACCACAGCAAAATGTATCATCATTTTATTTTCACATTTGCTATATTACTTACTGTATAATGCAGAAGGAATTTAAAGCTAATCCTTTCAATGCACTGTTTGTAATAACCCTTTAAGCTAGGTTTCCAGATCATTATGCACAAAAGGTGTTCAAGCCAGATTATTGCTGTAAGTCTAACACTATTTTAAACTAGGTTAGAACATATTTCCAGATGCTCAGCCCTGTATGCAGACAGAAAACAAAGCACTAAATAAAACATTGCTCATCTACAATTACTACAAATAATTAAACTATGACTTTCTGTTGAAAACCTTTAATGGTTAAACTACAGTGCATACTTTCTTATTTCAAGTTCTGATATTTAGAATTCCAGTTAACAATGCAACATATACCTACTGGAAGTGGAAACACATTTAAAAGTCGCAAAAATATATCTTTAGCCTACTGGTCCATAAAAGGATTCAACTTCCAGTTTCTCACTGCACTCTAAATATAAATAATTCTGAAATCATGATAATGTTTAAATAATGCATCCTAGATCCAAATACTTTCCGTACAACTCTCTAATGAGAGCAGCTGTATTTTTTCATGCAAGTCATCATGACACTTTTTCCTATTTTTAGCAAAGCTGTTATTTTGCAGAATGGTTTTATTTGGCAGCAACATGACTGTTACTATTGTTAGAAAATGAATAACGTTTTTGAGTCCATAAAAAAGAGCATATAGTTTTGTGCCTTGCATGAACCCTACTTCTTGCAATTTGAAGTATGTGCAACTGCCAGTGAATTAACGTCCCAAAAGCAACATGATGTACCTTTTTTGCACATTTATCTGTGTTTACATCATATTAATCTTAAAAACAGTATTCTCATCTTATTATGGCTTTATATGGGAAGATATCAGAACGCCGTCTGTTTCCCTAGTAATCAAGAGATCCACAACAATTTTACTTTTCTCCTGTGGCTTTTTACATTTTTGTGACCAAGAGTGATGCTACTGTGACTTTCCGTAAGCAATATGTCATAGCTGTAGAATACTGCCAATAATGAAATGTGTAAGATATGTAATGGCTATTACTGAGCCTTCTTCAGTATCAGTTGCATAATCCTTCAAAAGCCTTAACTGTATTCTACCAAATGCATCTGTAAACATTGACTCTAGGTGATTTGGTCAACTGACTAATATTCATGGGAACCATGAACCCATATAAAAAAGGGTGGCTGATGATGACATGCCTAAGCACACTTACTCAAACACATGTACACATGCACACAAGCAGATGCACACACCACAGCCCACATGCACACTCTCTCATACACTCACACACACACACACACACACACACACACACACACACACACACACACACACACACACACACGCACACACACACATATATATGTATAATATATATATATATATATATATATATATATATATATATATATATATATATATATATATCCCATTCAGAAGCTTGACTTTTCAAAAAGTCGTATTTCATTTGGTCAAGACCATATGATCACCTTTTTGCAAAGTCGACCTTCGGAAAACAACAAAAATCTACAGTTTTCCAGGGGGCAAGCCCCCCCTGTATATTATACATACCAGCTCCAAAATTGCAGTACAGTGGGGAAAAGGGTAAATTCCCAGATCCCCACTGTCTATTCAAAAAAAAGCTTTGACATTTTGGAAAGTTGATCATATGGTCTCGACCATATGAGGTTCAACTTTCTGAAGAGTCGAGCTTTTGAATGGGACATATATATATATATATATATATATATATATATATATATATATATATATATATATATATATACATATACATGAGTATATGTTGAATTATCGGAATGCAAAGACATTGAAAATGAAACTGAAGTAGTTAATACCAGAATTCTGGAGTTCAACACATTGAACAGCTCAAATATCTATATTCCCACTTCCATACAATCCAACTATAATTCATCTAACCAGTCTCTATAACCAATCGTTCTTCACATCATCAGTAATATGTAACGATCACCAGACTACCCCCTTACTAACTTATACTGAACAGACTTTTTTTTATCTTTTCCTCAAAAGTTAGACTGCTTAATATATATTACACATAACTCCTCCTACTGGTGTCATTTTCACTGCTAGCATATTACACATCATTATAACATCCAGCACTGAATCCTATAGTAGAACCTGGTTTAAATGATTATCATTTAAACCTGTGTTTAATAGTAGGAATCTAAAGCATTAATTATTATGTAGATTAAGTAATTGTGGTGTCAGATGGAAAAGTGTATAGTCTACTATTTAAATCACTGTTGGTTTTAGTGTTTTTAGAGAACTTGTTAAAGCATCTAGAATGCATGGAAAATGCTTGTTTGGTTTCTTTCAATAAAGTTTCTTCTTTGCATGGTTTTTAGTTTGCATTTGAGTATTTTGTACTGAACATTTAGGACGATATTCATAGTCGCTTGCGTAAATGCAATAGGAGTATTTTGGTGTTTACCAATTGGACACAGAGACAGACAGAGAGAAAGACAGATGAAGAGAAGGCGAGAGACAGAGAGAGAGTTAGAGACAAAGACAGAGAGATACAGAGAGTGAAAGATAGCAAAAGAGAGACATATAGATATAGAGACAGACAGACGGAGAGAGAGACAGAGACTGACAAAGAGAAATAGACAAAGAAATAAAAAAAGAGTGACAGCGAGAGAGACTCAAAGAGACAGACAGACAGACCGAGGGAGACAGAGAGAGAAAGACAGACAAAGAAAGGGAAAGAGACAGAGAGACAGAGACACAGGCAGAGAGTGAGAGAGACAGAGAGAAAGTGAAAGAGAGAAAGAGATGGACTGAGAATGACAGACAGACAGAAACAGAGACATAGAAAGAGAGAAACACAGAAAGACAGACAGGCTGAGAGAGAAAGAGAGAGAGGGAGATAGATACAGACAAAGAAAAAGACAAAGAGACAGAGAAAGACAAAGAAATAGAAAGAGAGAGAGAGAGACAGAGAGAGAGAGAGAGAGAGAGAGAGAGAGAGAGACAGAGAGAGAGACAGAGAGACAGAGAGAGAGAGAGAGAGAGAAAGAGACAGAGAACAAAGTCGAAGACTTCTGAGTAAGAGGACCTGTTTGATAAAAGCTTAAATCGGCTTTTTAATCAATTCAGCAACTGTTACAAATAAAAACAAACACAAAGCTACAGCTAAAACAGCAGTAAAGCGCTTTCACCGTCTCAATAGGTGAAGAAAGATTCCTTTTATCAAACAAGGTGGTCTTCTTTGAGTCTTCTCATTTTGTTTCCAGAGGCAGCAAGAGTCACAGAGAAATAGACACACACAGAAAGAGAGAGACACAGAGACAGAAACACAGAGTGAGAGAGGGAGAGGCAGACAGCAAGAGACAGACACAGAGAGACAGAAAGAGAGAGTCATGCAGAGATAGCGAGACTAAGAGAGAGAAGGAGAGAGAGACAGATATATAGAGAGACAGAGAGACAGAGGCAGAGAGACAGAGAGACACAGAGACAATGAGAGACACAGAAACAAAGAAAGAGACAGAATCACAGAGACACGCGCATCCACACACACACACACACACACACACACACACACACACACACACACACACACACACACACACACACACACACACACACACACACACACACACACACAAAGAGAGACATAGAGACAGCTACAGAGGCAGAGAAAGAGAGATAGCAGAGAGAGAGACAGAGACAGAGGCAGAGAGTGAGAGACATAGAAAGAGAGAGACAGTGGCAGATAGAGAGACAGAGAGAAATAGACAAAGAGAACAAGACAGAGATATAGGCATAGAGGGAGACAGGCACAAAGACAGAGGCAGAGAGACACAGAGATAGAGACATAGAGAAACAAAGAGACAGAGAAAGAGAGACAGAGAGAGAAAGAGAGAAAGACAGAGAGAGAGACACGGTTTGAGA
Organism: Protopterus annectens; assembly: GCF_019279795.1. Lineage (NCBI taxonomy): Eukaryota > Metazoa > Chordata > Ceratodontiformes > Protopteridae > Protopterus > Protopterus annectens. The sequence goes on along the minus strand of NC_056746.1, from coordinate 1,053,539,557 downwards.
GAGAGAGACTCAAAGAGAGACAGAGATAGACAGAGACACACACACACATTTAGTCAGAGACAAAGAGACAGAGACAGACATGCAGACCATGAGAGAGACAGAAACAGATAGACTGAAAGATAAACAGACAGAGAGAGACAGAGACAGACAGACTGAGACAAACAAATAGAAACAGAGGCAGAGGATGACAGAGAGAAATAGACAAAAACAAAGAGACAGAAAGACAGAGAGACACACACACAGAGATAGACACAGGGAAACAGAGAAAGAGATAGAGAGACAGAGAGTCACCGAGAGAAAGACATACAGAAAGAGAGAGACACAGAGAGAGACAGAAACACAGAGACAGAGTGAGAGAGAGACTGACAGAGAGAGAGACAGAGAGACTAGGAGAGAGAAAGAAAGAGAGACAGAGACAGAGATATACAGAGACAATGAGAGACACAGAGACAGAGAAAGAGGAAGAGACAGCAAGAGAGAGAGAGACAGAGAGAGAGACACACACAGAAAGAGCAAGACAGAAATACAGAGAGTGAGAGAGGGAGAGAGACAGTAATAGACAGACACAGAGAGACAGAGAGAGAGAGAGTCATGCAGAGAGAGAGAGACAGAGAGAGAAAGCGAGAGAGAGACAGACAGACAGAGAGACACAAAGACACAGAGACAATGAGAGACAGAAAGACAGAGAAAGAGAGGCACAGAGACAGAGAAAGAGACAGAGAGACAGAGAGAGACACACAGAAAGAGAGACAGAAAGAGAGGCAGAGTGAGAGAGACAGAGACAATGACAGAGAGAAAGGGAGAGACAGGGGTCCAGGGAAGTAAATATTGTGGGAAGAAATAGCCAGGGAATTGTTATGGCTAGGCTTGTATAGGCCCTAGGGCCAATAGCCCAGTATCAACCTATGAACCTATGAGCGACATACACATACAAAGAGAGAGAGAGAGACAGAGGAGAGAAATAGAGAGAGACAGAGAGAGACAGAAACACAGAGAGAGAGAGTGAGAGAGACAGGCAGCAAGAGACAAAGAGACAGACAGAGAGAGAAAAAGAGAAAATACACAAAAAAATGAGAGACATAGAGACAGAGGAACACAAAGATAGAGGCAGAGGGACAATGACAGAGATACACAGAGACAATGAGAGACACAGAGAGACATAGAGAGAGAGACAGAGAGACAGAGAGAGAGAGCAAGAAAGAGAAAGAGAAAGTCACAGAGAGAGATATGCACACACATAGAGAGACAGAGAGAGAGAGAGACAGAAACACAGAAGGAGAGTGAGATAGAGACAGAGAGAGATATAGAAAGACAAAGATAGTCAAAGAGGAAAAAAGAGAGAGACATAGAGGAAGAGACAGAGAGACAAAGACAGAGGCAGCGAGATATAGAAAGAGAGACACAGAGACAGAGAGCCACATAGAGTGAGACAGACAGATAACTAGAAAGATATCAATAGAGAGACAGAAAGAGACAGAGAGAGAGACACAGAAACAGTCAGAGACACAGTGATAGAGACAGAGAAAGAGACAGAGAGAGAGAGAGAGAAACAGAGAAACACAGAGTGAGGGTCACAGAGTAAGAGAGAGACTCAAAGAGACAGAGACACAGAAGTAGACAGAAATGCAGACATAGAGACAAAGAAGAGAGGCAGAGACACAGGGAGATTTTGAGAGAGACAGAGAGAACACAAGAGAGAGAGGGACAGAGAGGGAGACAGACAAACAGAGACAGATGGAGAAACAGAGATGGGAGAGGCAGACAGAGAGAAACAGAAAAATAGACATAGAGAGGATCAAAGAGACACAGAGACAGAGAAAGACAAAGAAACAGAGGAAAGAGAGAGACAGAGAGAGTCACAGAGGGATAGGCACACAGAACAAGAGAGACACATAGAGAGAATCACAGAGACAGTGAGAGAAAGAGGTGGAGAAAAAGAAACATATAGAGAGACAGACAGAGACACAGAGAGGGACAGATGCAGAAGCAGAGAGAGAGAAAGACAGAGAGACATAGAGGCAATGAGAGACAGAGAAAGAGAGAGGCAGAGACAGAGAGACACACAGAGAGAGAGAGACACACACACACAGAGAGAGAGAGAGAGAGAGAGAGAGAGACAGAAAAACAAAGAGAGAGAGAGACAGAGAGAGAGAGAGAGAGACATAGACAATGAGATTCACAGAGGCACAGGCATTGATAGAGACAGAGAGAGACAGACAGCTAGACAAAGACAGAGAGACAGAGAGTGCTAAAGAGACAGAAAGAGAGAGACAGAGAGTTAGAGTACTAGATAGAGAGAGACAGAGAGAGAAAGCAACTGAGAGAGAGAGAGAGACAGACAGAGAGATAGAGATAGAGATAGAGATAGAGATAGAGATAGAGATAGGGAAAGACAGACATAGACAAAGAGAGACACAGAGACAGAGAGATAGAAAGAGACTGAGAGAGAGAGAGACATGCACACACATACCACAGAGTGAGAAAGAAACAGAGACAGACAGACAGACAGTGAAAGCAAGAGAGAGAGAGAGAGACAAAGAGAGAGACAGACAGAGGGACAGAGACGCATAGGTAGACAGAGACACAGACATAGACAGGGAATAAGACAGAGAGAGAGATAACACAGGGAGAGAGTGAGAGACACAGAGGGAACATGAGGAACAGATGGGCAGAGAAAGACAGAGAGAGAGACAGGGAGACAGAGAGAGAAAGAGGCAGAGAGAAAGAGGCACAGAGAGGCAATGAGAGGCAGAGAGATAGAGAAAGGCACAGAGACAGAGAAAGAGGGACAGTGCCAGAGAGTCACAGAGAAAGAGACAGAGAGAGAGACATAAACACAGAAGGAAAGTGAGAGAGAGACAGACATGGACAGAGAGAGAGAGAGACAGTCAAAGAGAGAGAAAAAGAGAGAGAGAGAGGAAATGAGAGAGAGTGAGATAAACAGAGAGACATAGACAGAGAGACACACAGAGACAGACAGGGGGAGAGACAGCTAGTTAGAAAGGGAGACAGAGAAACAGAGAGAGATATATATATAGAGAAAAACAGAGAGTTAGAGAGATGGAGAGGCAGAGAAAACAATAGCAAGAGAGTGACAGAGAGATAGAGGGAAAGACACATGGAGATAGAGACAAAGAGATAGAGAAAGAGAGACACAGAGACAGAAAGAAAGAGCAAAAGAGACAGTCAGTAAGAGATGGAGAGAGAAACACAGATAGTCACAGAGAAAGAGATAGAGACAGTAACAGGGAGAGAGAGAGAGAGAGAGAGACAGTGACAGGGAGAGAGACACACACAAAGAGACAGAAACAAATGGAGGGAGACAGAGACATAGAGAAATAAATACGGATAGAGACAGATAGAGAGAGAGGGAGACAGACAGAGAGACACACATACAGAGACAAAAACATAGAGACAGACAGAGACAGAGACACAGAGTATGAGAGAGACAGAGAGAATATGAGAGAGAGAGACAGACAGAGACAGACTGACAGACACAGGGAGGCACCTACAGACAGAGACATGCAAAGAAACAAAAAGAGACAGACAGACAGAGAGAGATAGAGAGAAAGAAAGGGAGGGAGAGAGAAAAAGAGACAGAGAGAGAGGCATAGAGAGTCACAGAAAGATATATACACAGAAAGGAAGAGGCACAGAGAGAGACAGAATCACAGAGAGATAGAGTGAGAGAGAGATGGACAGAGAGAAACACAGATGGAGACAGAGAGAGAGAGACAGAGAAAGAGAGAGAGAAAGAGAGAGACAGACAGACATACAGAGATAGGGGCAGAGAGAGTGAGACAGAGAGACAGAGAGACATAGAGACAATGAGAGGAGACAGAAAGAAAGAGAGACAGAGACAAATAAAGAGAGACAGAGAAAACTGACAGTTTCTCTCTCACACACACACACACACACACACACACACACACACACACACAAAGACAGATAGAGATACAGAAAGAGACAAAAACAGACACAGAGACAGAAGGAAGCAGAAACACAGCTAGACAGAGAGAGACAAATAGAGACAGATAGAGAGAGAGAAAAAGAGAGACAGAGAGTTAGAAAGCTAGACAGAGACAGAGAGAGATAGCAACAGAGACAGACTGACAAAGAGACAGAGACAAAGAAAGACATAGAGATAATGAGAAACACAGAGACAGAGAGAGAGAGAAACACAAAGTCACAGAGAGACTGAAAGAGACAGAGGCAGAGACAGTAAATGTGAGAGAGAAAGAGAGATTCAAAGAGAGAGAGAGAGAGAAAGACAAAGAGAGACAAAAAGAAAGAGGGACAGAGACACAGGTAGAGAGTAACAGAGAGAACATGAAAGACAGATGGGCAGACAGAGGCAGACAGAAATAGAGAAAGAGATGCAGAGAAATTGAGACAGACTGACAGAGAGAAAGACACAGCAGCAGAGAGATATGGAAGTAGAGAGAGAGAGAGAGAGAGAGACGGACAAAGAGAGAGACATAAAGACAGAGAGACAGAGACAAAGGCAGATGGAGAAAGAGAGAGGGAGAGAGCCAGAAACAATGGGAGACAGAGAGAGACACACACACACACACACACACACACACACACACACACACACACACACACACACACACACACATACACACACACACACACAGAGCCAGATAGATTGAGAGAAACAGACAGAGAGAGGGACACATAAAGAAAGAATGAGAGAGAGAGAGAGAGAGAGAAGAGTCAGAGACAGAGAGATAGAAAAAGAATGATAGACAAAGAGAGAGATAGACATAGATATAGAGAGAGATAGATGACACAGAGACAATAAGAGGTAGAGAGACAGAGAAAGAGACAGAGAGAGAGAAACAGATAGAGACAGAGAGTCACAGAGAGAGAGAGAGAGACACACACACACACGCACATGCACACACACACACACACACACACACACACACACACACACACACACACACACACACACACACACACACACAAATACAGATAGAGACAGATACATAGAGAGAGAAAGAAAGAAAGACATACAGAGACAGAGAGACACACATACAGAGACAGAGACACAAACATAGAGACAGACAGAGAGACAGAGACACAGACAGAGCATTAGAGAGACAGAGAGAATATGAGAGAGAGAGACAGAGACAGACTGACAGACACAGGGAGGCACCTACAGACAGAGACATGCAAAGAAACAGAAAGAGACAGACAATGGAGAGAGATAGAGAGAAAGAAAGGGAGGGAGAGAGAAAAAGAGACAGAGAGAGAGAAATAGAGAGTCACAGAAAGATAGATCCACAGAAAGAAAGAGACAGAGAGAGAGAAAGAATCACAGAGAGAAAGAGAGAGAGAGATGGACAGAGAGAATCATAGAGGGAGACAGAGAGAGAGACAGAGAAAGACAGAGAGAAAGAGAGAGAGAGAGACAGACATACAGAGATAGGGGCAGAGAGAGCGAGAGAGAGAGACAGAGAGACATAGAGACAATGAGAGGAGACAGAAAAAAAGAGAGACAGAGACAAATAAAGAGAGACAGAGAAAACTGACAGTTTCTCTCACACACACACACACACACACACACACACACACACACACACACACACACACACACACACACACACACACACAAAGACAGATAGAGATACAGAAAGAGACAAAAACAGACACAGAGACAGTAGGAAGCAGAAACACAGCTAGACAGAGAGAGACAAACAGAGACAGATAGAGAGAGAGGGAAAAAGAGAGACAGAGATTTAGAGAGATTGAGAGCTAGACAGAGACAGAGAGAGATAGCAACAGAGACAGACTGACAAAGAGACAGAGACAAAGAAAGACATAGAGATAATGAGAAACACAGAGACAGAGAGAGAGAGAGAAACACAAAGTCACAGAGAGAGAGAAAGAGACAGAGGCAGAGACAGTAAATGTGAGAGAGAAAGAGAGATTCAAAGAGAGAGAAAGAAAGAAAAACAGACAGAGAGACAAAAAGAGAGAGGGACAGAGACACAGGAAGGGAGTAACAGAAAGAACATGAGAGAGAGATGGACAGACAGAGACAGACAGAAATGGAGAAAGAGAGACAGAGAGAAATTGAGTCAGACTGACAGAGAGAGAGAGACAGAGAGAAAGACACAGCAGCAGAGAGATATAGAAGTAGAGAGAGAGAGAGAGAGAGAGAGGCGGTTAAAGAGAGAGACATAAAGACAGAGAGACACAGACAAAGGCAGATGGAGAAAGAGAGAGCTAGAGACAGAAACAATGAGAGACACACACACACACACACACACACACACACACACACACACACACACACACACACACACACACACACACACACACACACACACACACACAGAGACAGATAGATTGAGAGAAACAGACAGAGAGAGGGACACATAAAGAAAGAATGAGAGAGAGAGAGAGAGAGAGAGAGAAGAGTCAGAGACAGAGAGATAGAAAAAGAATGATAGACAAAGAGAGAGATAGACATAGATATAGAGAGAGACAGATGACACAGAGACAATAAGAGGTAGAGAGACAGAGAAAGAGACAGAGAGAGAGAAACAGATAGAGACAGAGAGTCACAGAGAGAGAGTGAGAGAGAGAGACACACACACACGCACATGCACACACACACACACACACACACACACACACACACACACACACACACACACACACACACACACACACACAGACAAATACAGATAGAGACAGATACATAGAGAGAGAAAGAAAGAAAGACATACAGAGACAGAGAGACACACATACAGAGACAGAGACACAAACATAGAGACAGACAGAGAGACAGAGACACAGACAGAGCATTAGAGAGACAGAGAGAATATGAGAGAGAGAGGCAGAGACAGACTGACAGACACTGAGAGGCATATACGGACAGAGACATGCAAAGAAACAGAGAGAGACAGACAGAGAGAGATAGACAGAGAGAGAAAGTGAGGGAGAGAGGCAGAGAGAGAGAGAAAGAGACAGAGAGAGAGGCAGAGAGAGTC